>NC_087211.1:55809920-55832397 GCF_015104395.2 Macrobrachium nipponense
CCTTCATATGATTGGACCGATTTTTTCTATGCAGTTTTACCTCCTGAACAAGAATTTTAAGTAATATTATTCGGACGACTGTAATTAACTCCCAGGGGCTCGTACTAAACGCGGCGAAAGACATTTGACGACCCCATTCCTGGTCGCTTTCGGCGTATTCGCGGGGACGAACGATACGGAATGCGCATATAGAAATATCCATTGCTATAACATAAAATTATTAGTATGGGTCCTAATTAGCCTAGCAAATGGTCCGAATCAGCCAAGATTAAGGTCCTAATCCGGTCCGAGTCAGCCACGGTCCGAATCAGCCAAGGTCCGAATAAGCCTGCATCCGATAAAAGTACAGGTTTCAATATCTTATTTTCCTCTGGATTTCTATAAGTTTGTATTTTTCTCATTAAACAACACCACTGATCAGTTTTGCGCATGGTTCAATTCTTTCTATTGTAGGAAGAATTGATTTCACCTTAGTTTTTTTTTCGTTTTTTGAGAACGGAACAGTGTATCTACTTGAGTGACCATTTTCAAATGGCTCACTCTCAGTGGAGGTTAACGTGTGACAGTTTGTTGCCATGGAAACGATCTCGCCCACTATTAGGTTTCAAGAATTTTTGATTGGTGATCAAGATGTACTTTGGAGAGTTTTGGTGCTATTCATTAGCAAGACAAGCTTCGTCAGATTTTCAGAATGCTTGGCTTGCATCTTGAGTTACACAAATATAATATATAATATGAGTGTTCAGGAATTATGCCCTTAAATATTATATAATTCCAGAGCTTCTTGTTTTCATTTTATCTAGAATTATGAAATTATCTAACTTAGGTGTCAATGGTTACGATATAGCTGCACCTCTCTCTCTCTCTCTCTCTCTCTCTCTATTCTTCTCTCTCTTCTCTCTCTCCCCGAAATTATATAAAACGTCATGTCTCATACTAACGCTTTCACATTTATATGCACCCAGTATTGCTTGCGAAGAACAAGACCTCCTCCACGTAATGTTTAAAATTCAGGGAGTTCGTTCGAGAGTACCAGTCCCTATACTCATTAGAACTCATTAGTCTAGCAATTTAAGTGTTTCTAATCCCGTTTTCTATCCCGTGTGGGGGGTTAGTGCCGTCAGTGCACCTCACGTCGTACACTGTAGGCATCACGTAACGGCCTTTGTAGCGTCCCTTCGGCCCCTAGCTGCTACCGCTTTTCGTTCCTTTTACTGTACCTCCGTTCATATTCTCTTTCTCCCCTCTCACTTTCCACCCTCTATACAAATGTTTCATTGTACAACTGCTTCGAGGTTTTCCCCTGTTACACCTTTCAAACCTTAATGTGAATTTCCCTTTCAGGGCTGGGTGACCTCGTAGGTCCCAGCGCCTGGTGTTTGGCCTAAATTCTATCATCTAATTTCTTCTCATCTGATTTCTAAAGTCGAGTCCCTCTATCGAGCGCTGTGAAAAAGCAATAGCATATTACTGCTGTTTTACTTTACTCTCTCTCTCTCTCTCTCTCTCTCTCTCTCTCTCTCTCTCTCTCTCAAAACAAAAAGGATTGCTTGTACCTTTAGCGTAGCATGTATAATTATGTCTTAGATAACCGACCCACCCACCCTCAAGATGATGATATGTCATGTAAGTTGATTTCGAAAGGTTCCTCCAAACAGGAAAGATTTAATAAGATATTCTTGCAGTAGATAAACTTATTTTTAAAAGGAGGTCGATGGGAAAAAGACTTGTAAATGAAGACAGAACTGAAGCATTTACCAACAGGATTTGTACAGTGAGAGGACAAAGCTGACAAAAACAAATAGACTCAATAAGAAAGACGGAGGGTAACTGTTGATAGCCTGTCTTCTTTCTCACCTGTTATTTCAGAATTTAACTTTTTTCAGTTTTAAAGATTTATTTAATTAGTATTAAAGATTATATATTTGTTTGGTAAATTTTTTATCTTAATGTATCGTTTTAATGAATTTTAGCTAAATTAATGTATGATGTTAAAGGTGCTGATTGGCCATAGTTGCACAGTGTTTAGCCTGTATACTTAAATCTTTAAATCAATCAATCATTGTATCTGAAAATAAATATCCACTTGTATATAACCTCAGGTGGTCATCCAGTAATGTTACTGATTTTTTCTTTGTCTCAGCATTTAACTGTGCACAGTATTATCGTTCGTTTAATACAGATTTCTCATGGATAACAGTCAGGTTATTCAACTCTGGAGATCGCGTGTCAACATGTATATCTACAATATGAAATCAATACTTCTTTGTTGTGTAAATGGCACTGCTTTTGAGCGTTCAATAAAGCGTTTATTTGTGCGTTGAAAGAAATGTCACTTGACTTCTGATATCTCTTGATTTGCATAAAGAACATTTCTCGACTTGTAAATGAATCCTTTTTTTTTTCTGTCAATAAATCTTTATTTGGATTTGCGAGTTAGTTATCTCGGGTGCATGTTAACGTTTTTCCTTTGTGTAAATAAGATCTCTTCAGGGAAGAGTATTTCATGTAAGAAAAGTCTATCGGAGGTTTTCAAATAAAACCGCCATTTCTGACTCTTATTCCAGGTATGAAATGGAGCGCGAGGCCTATTTTAGATTTTTGTCATTCCCAGAGCTGAAATTTCTCTTGTCTTGGCTTGGATGTATTGCTTATTTTGTCCTGAAAGTATGAATGTCTTGCCTCTACTTATGTTATACTATCTTGTAACAAGACTTCTATTGCATAAATGTCTCGTATTTTGTAAAAGGACAGTGCAAATGAAGCTCAGGTGGTACATCAAGTAGAATCTGTCATATGTAGCAGCGTCTTTCTGTAACCGGGAGTCCATTCCTGATGTAGACAGCCAAAATTTTCTGAGGATTTTCACACCAAAAATTTTTAGAGATTATTTTTAACCTTTTGCGTAGCAAGAAACCTGATCACTTTAATATTAACGTCGAATTATGTCATGAGGGCAAAGAGTGGTAAAAGATATTCATATATAAGTTATATAAACTCATATAGCTAGCCAATCAGAGTGTTTACCATAAAAAAATAAGAATTTGAAATGCCGAACACGAGAAAGATGCTATGAGAAGACTTGCGGGATTAGCCGACGCTTTTCTGTTCCTCTGTTCATATTCTTTTTCTTCCATCTGACTTTCCACCTTCCCAAACAACGGTTTCATAGTCCGGCTGCGAGGATTTCCTCCTGTTACACCTTTGGCACCTTCTTACTGTCAGTTACCCTTTCAGCACTGAATGACCTCCTTTTAGCCTAAATTATATATTCTATTCTATTCTATTTCAATTAGCCTACAACATGAATTGTACTTTGTACTCTACGCAAAGATGACTCTGTATCGTCCAACACCTCACGCAAACTGACCGACTTTCTTGAGGATTGTGAATTTGTGAAACTGACAAGAGTCTGTCTTGTCTGTCTGGCTCCTTTCTCTCCCGCGCTGCCTCGGCTCCTTTATTCCACCCCTCCGGTCCCCTTGTCCCAGTTTCAGCCAGCTGAGACCAGGTGGCGGAGCGTTGGGGGGGGGGGGGAAGGGGTGGTTAGGGGGTGGAGGGAGGCGGTTTGTTTTTCCTCCCAGTCTGGAGGCTAGACGGAACCTGAAGTAATAACGAAATAGACACTATCTACGGAAAACAAATACGTACCATTAGTTCAAAGAACAAAGCATCCTACTATGAACTTTGTGTTTGAATATTCAGCGCGCGCACACACACAACACACACCACACACACACACACCACACCAATATATATACTATATAATATATTATATATATATATCATATATACTATATATATATATATATATATATATATATGCTGTGTCTACACACTAAATTAATATTTATATATATATCATATATATATATATATATCATATATGATATATATATATACACATATATCTATATATATATTTATATATATATATATATATATATATATATATATATATATATATATATATATAATCACAGACAATTAAGCAACAAATTTCGTTTAATATCCAGTTCACTTTACATTCTTGAGCAACTTACACTTGAGGGAAATTATGAGTGATAATGGCTACATCACCTTCGAACCTCTGCCTGGTTTAGAAGCAACGAAAATACAGTGACATTGATCGCTAAGCCATCATGATGGCTCAGCGCTCAAAGTCACTGCATATTCATTGTTTTTAAATCAGGCAGCGGTTCGAGTCTCACTGGTGACGAGGCACTAATATTTCCCATCGTGTGTAAGTTACTCCAGATATTTGGTGAATTGGATATCAAATGAAATTTATGGGTTAATATATGTAGGTATAAAATAAAGATGTTACGGTGCTTCTATATATAATATATATGTGTGTGTGTTGTGTGTGTTTGCGTGCGCGCGTGTGCGTGTATGTATACATACATTTGCATGTGTAAAACGTGGACAAGTGGTCATCAGATATATCATCTCACCTGTGGGAGGGCAAGAGTTCGATTCCCTGTTCGATCAGAACGACTGAGGCACGTAGTTTTCCATTCTATCGTGCTTCTTTTGATACCAATAGTGAATTAGTTATTGGTATTCAAATATAGCAAGACGCAGTCAGGATGGGAAAAAGCAAGAGGATATATCATCCCAAAATACTTGCTCACATCCTGAAAAAATTAACCGTCTCTGGAGTCGCTTCTTTTAAATGGAAAAGTTTCATAGTCAGTATGTGTATATATATATATATATATATATATATATATATATATATTATATATATATATATATATATATATTATATAGTCTCAGCGGTTTTAGCGTGCCCTCTTACAGCGAGAGTCTGGAGGTCCATTCCTCAGTGGGGGACGACTTTGGTGCTCTGAAAAGTTTCATGTACCTTGGTTGACCGAAGCAGTGACATAGTTACCTGGGTGCCCAGTGGTTAGTTAGCTGTTTTCTTGATAGTGGCTATGCCCAGCGTATCAATTTTACCCAGCGCTGACGTTTTTTTTTTTTAAGTGTGTTTGTTCACACTTGTCAGTTCCAAGCTCCCAGACCTTCAACACAAGGCCCAGAGGAGTTACTGTAGGTGGGCGAGTCATCGAAAATGATTGGCGGAATGAGTACAAATACAAATGTAGCTTTTTCTAAAGGGCCAGTCCTATTTCTCACTGAAAGAAAAACCAGAGGCTCTCTCTCGCTGATATTTATGTGTATAAATATATGTGTGGGTGTGTACTGTGGTTAAATGCTTGCCTCACCAGTGAGAGGTTCCTGGTCGTAGCGAACTGGAAGGCTTTGAGCTAGCCCTGTGAACCCTATTATGCCTGTGTTTAGTTAGTAGTAAATTAACTATTTGACAGTCGAATGTGTTGGGTGGTAATCAGGATTTAGTTGTATACTTCTTTGGTGTAACCCTTTACAGGGGATGGGTGCAGGTGGAGTGTAAGAGGTGCTAGGAAGGAAGAGCCTCAACAGCCAGGGAGATAGTGTGTTCAAGATTAAAGTGAACGACGCAGTGCATGTCACGATATAGAAACAACAGTTAGTCCCATGCGCAGGTGCGGTGTATTTTTATGTAACCGACCATAATCTGTGACGTCACCCAAACCGGTCGAAGCGACAATTTACTGATGTAAACATAGGGATAATTGCCTTTGTTACACTTTGAAATGCTATTTAATAAATATCTCTCTATAGATTTAAGCGGTAAATGCGATTTTACATATTTTAATTTGTGATGAAATATTAAACTCAATTTTATCAAAAATTAAACTGTAAGTTTAACAAAGTACATGAGCTGAAAGGCGGACTCGCGCCAACAGACGACTTACTAAAGGAAATCAACTTTAGAATAATTGACAACAAGACCCCAAATGCACACAAGTCTCCAGGATCCTGTCAGTCTGTTAAAGTTTCACATAAAAATATAAACTGATTTGTGCAACATTTCGCCTATTCGATATCTCCAATATCGATGTTCACATGAGCTACAATATTTCGTATGTCCAAATTCGCATTCACCGCTTAAATTTATGGAGGTATATTTATGAAATCGCATTTCAAAGTGTAACAAAGGCAATTATCCCTATGTTTTCATCAGTAAATTGTCACTTCGACCAAGTTGGGTGACGTCACATAATCACACTCGCAAATGAGTCCTTAACTAGTCGCTAGAGCGGGGCTACCTTGTCATTACTATATTGTGGTGTATGTGGATGGATGGTTGTGCTGCTGATAAGCCTGCTACACTGTAGGTGTATAAAGAGGCTGATGGTGCGACAGTTTTCTGAATATGGTGTTAATCCACGATTGAGCAGTTAATATCATGAAATGTTGAGGTAATCACTTAATATTTAAATAACACACACACGCACGCACGCATATACATTTATATATATTTATTTATCTATTTATATGTATATTTATCTATGTATATTCTGTGCAAATACACTGAGAGCATGCGCATGTGCGATGTTCGTGAGTCATTTTAACTGGGAACATCTTTCGAAATTTTCCATAACAGCAGAAAACGAGTTTCTTTGTTTACTAGGAACACGATTTAAGCTTTCTGAGACTGAGTTTCAAAAATACTCTTACAGATCGTTGATATTGCCTTTGTCTCGAGAAAGAAGGAGTAGAAGAAGAACAATAAGAGGAAATGCGACAGAGGGAGAAATGTGAAGTGAATTTATCACAAAGAGAGATTGCTATCGTGTTCCATTTTCCCTTTCATCTTCCTTCCTTTAAAATTTCAACTTAGGTGTAATTTTCCCCGGCAGTGTTTAAAGGGAAAAGAGTTTCCTGCCAGTCTGCAATTCCCACGTTCGGTCTTTCAAACAGGAGTCCTTTCCTGAAGCTCATATTATTTCTTATCGTGTATAGAGCAAAGCTGGACACTAACTTTGTGCTGGCATTCTTGTGTGTGCTTTTGTAAAGAAAAGCATTTTGAGCGATGTCAATTTATTTCTGTCTAATATAAAGAGGTGTTCTGGGCAAGGTTTTAGGTATCTCGTTGTTTGAGGTTAAGCTAGGATTATACCAGCACGGGCTCTCATTCATAGAGCAGCCTGCAACTTATGTATCTGCCATATCAATAAATCTCTCGGGCTGGCTTCTTTGATTTGGAAGCTCCTTCCGAATTTCGTCTAGTGATATTTTGATGCTTTTAAATATTAAAGTTTTGATAGTCATTCAAGCGCCTCAGTGGCGTGGTTGGTTTGGTGTTTGCTTCTCACCTCGGTAGTTGCGGGTTCGATTCTCGGCCATTCCATTGAGGAGTAAGAGATGTGTATTTCTAGTGATAGAAGTTCACTCTCGACGTGGTTCGGAAGTCACGTAAAGCCGTTGGTCCCGTTGCTGAATAACCACTGGTTCCATGCAACATAAAAACACCATACAAACAAACAAACAAACAAACAAACAAAATTGATAGTCATTCATATCCTCTATCCTTTAAGACTATATCTCTTTCATCACGTGTCGTGCGTTTTTATTTGTAATGATTTGCTGAATCTAATTAACAGAACCGAAGAGCAAAGAGCTTTTCCGAAGGTTAGTCTTTATTTTTTTTATTAATTTTACAATTGGAAAAAAATCTTTATATTTTTGCGAAAGTGTTCATGGAAACTTATGCAACTCAATCGCACAATAAAAATGAAAGCTGCAATAAGAAAACAAAAACTAACAGAACTGCTAAATATATACTTTCCGAGTGTTATTATTATTATTATTAGTATTATTATTATTATTATTATTATTATTATTATTATTATTGAATAGGGGAATCGAAGTTTCCCGAAAGCTTTCTGTAAAGATTTATCTTTGAATATTTTTACATATACACAACGATGGATTTGTTTCTCCAACTTTTTATTGTTATTATTATTATTAAAGATCTGATTATTTTCATTGAAGTATAAGATACAAAAGCTACCGCGTGGGTTCAGTCATTATTATTGTTATTATATATTAGAAGTAGTAGTAGTAGTAGTAGTATCTAATACACCAGATTAGAAAAAGAATCCCCTCCTCCCCAAAAGAGTAAAATTAACGTATATTCAATTATTATTATTATTATTATTATTATTATTATTCAGAATGGTCACCCATTTAAAGAGTTCAAGTTTCCACCTCAGACGGCCGCCCACATCTCCCCTCGTCCCAAGTCTCCTCTTTTCCGACAGCGCCCCACGGGGTCGATGGACCCCAGATCAGAAAAGATACACCCCCGCCGCCCGATTTGGGTCCCTGACCCTTTCTTGATTTATTGCCTCCAAAGGAAATCAGCGTCAAACAACATCCTGTCGTTTATCATCCGGGGATTTCCTCTGCGTCCTGATTACATTGCTCGTTCGCCCCTCAGCCTTCTTTCCCTTCGTTTTAATGTTATTATTCTCTGATCATTTTTAGTTTTCTGCTAAAGAAATCTATTGATATGTCTTTGTCCGTGCTCCATGGCTTTGTCTGTCCGTCCGCACGTTTTCTGTCCGCCCTCACATCTTCAAAACTACTGAGGCTAGAGGGCTGCAAATTGGTAAGGTGATCATCCACCTACCAATCATCAAACATACCAAATTGCAGCCCTGTAGCCTCAGTCATTTTTATTTGATTTAAGGTTAGCCATGGACCGTGCGTCTGGCACCGCTGAGTCCAATTCCGGAGGCGTCGCCGGCGCACCTTCACTTATCTGCATCTGGATAGCAACTGAGCGCTGCCTGGTCGT
Organism: Macrobrachium nipponense; assembly: GCF_015104395.2. Lineage (NCBI taxonomy): Eukaryota > Metazoa > Arthropoda > Malacostraca > Decapoda > Palaemonidae > Macrobrachium > Macrobrachium nipponense. The sequence continues at coordinate 55,818,616 of NC_087211.1, forward strand.
AGCTGAGAGTCTCATACTGGTGCACATCGTAGATGTCAATCGATGACAGCCACAAGATCGTGACACTGCGGCTTTATACTCTGTACAGAAGACTCTATTGCGCCGAAGACACTTCGGAGCGTTATTTTACTTGTTATTTATTATTTTTGAGTAGTCTTTTCGCGGTTTTATTCCCTGGTTATTTGATTCATGACAGCAGTATTAGAAGTATCCCATTGGGGGGATTAGTGCCGTCAGCGCACCCTCATGTGGTGCACTGTAGGCATTACTTAAGGTTCTTTGCAGTATGCCTTCGGCCACTTGTAGCTACCACCCCTTTCATTGCATTTACTGTACCTCCTGTCATATTCTTTTTCTTCCATCTTACTTTCCACTCTCTCCTAACAATTGATTTATGTGTAATTCCTTTGACGTATTCCTTCTGTTACGCCTTTCAAACCTTTTTACTCTCAATTTCTGTTTCAGCGCTGAATGACCTCATAGGTTCCAGTGCTTGGCCTTTGGCCTAAATACTATATACAGTATTAGAAGCGAGAGAAGCCTTAGTGAGGTTTTCATAGTTATGACAGGGGCGAAAGTTCATCCGGAGTGGTCGAATTAGTTAAACGTTCAGAATGAACGAACTATGATAGTTAAATGCAATCAAATGGCTTCGAATAGTGTTTCTGGAATCGAGTGCTCTCTCTCTCTCTCTCTCTCTCTCTCTCTCTCTCTCTCTCTCTCTCTCTCTCTCTCTGTCTCTGTCTCTCTCTCTGTCTCTCATTCCGTATTCGATTATGATACCTTTATGCGAAAGTTTTATGATGAGAGAACGAACGCGAAATTCTTTGTCATCAAGTTTGTCTCCAACGTCCTCTGTTTTTTATTATTTTGTTTTTCGTGAATTCTAAAAACTGTGACGCCGTCCTCTGCCGCTTCGTATTGACTGTCTTCCTTTAACGTTGACACTGAGCGGCAGACAGAAAGGATTAGAAGAGGACAGGAGGATGTCAAATCCTCCACGTTCTTGATGGATGAATCCTCAGCCAATTCAAGTTCGAAGACTTCATTGTTACGTCCCTTGAAAAGTTGATTACTGAGTTGGAACTCGCATGACGTTTTTCATTCATATGATACTGATTATGAGTAACAATTGAAAGATACACAAATTCCCCTTCTCCCTCCCCCTCCCCCCCTCCCCCCCACCCCCCTTCCCATTTCATTTATACGCATACTCCCTTCGCCTCCAGCTGCAACCTCTTTCAGTCTTTTTACTGTACCCCCGTTCATATTCTCTTCCTTCCGTCTGACTTTCCAGCCTCTCCAACAGTCGTTTCACAGTGCAGCTGCGAGGTTTTCCGCCTGTTACATCTTTCTGAGCTTCTTAGTGCCCATTTCCAATTAAGAGCTGAATGACCTCATAGGTCCCAGCGCTTGGCCTTTGCCCTAAATTATATTCAGTATTCTATTCAATTGTATTATTAGATCTGAAGGACTTTTAAGTACCAGCGAGGATTTAATATTCCAGTTAGAATGTAATTTAAGCGTTACATAGAAAACTGGCATTTTTCGTGGCCGGGTAAGATGACTTGGAAAGATTGGCGCTTTTTTTAAAAAGAGCCCTGAAGAAGCTACGGCGCGACGCAAAGCGAGACTCAAGTAAGGAAGGAAGAAAGGAGGGAGCTTTCTAGGTGTGGTGTTACCAATTACTCCAGTATCGGATATTATTTAGTTTAGGGTCGTCATTAGTTCATTTCGCTGAGAGGCGAAGCAGGCAGAGGTATCGAGTTTACGAATTAATTTATTGGGATTTATTTGCTCTCTCTCTCTCTCTCTCTCTCTCTCTCTCTCTCTCTCTCTCTCTCTCTCTCTCTCTCTCATCTCCAATCCTGGTAACTTCGTCAAACATGTCAGCCGAGCTATAATATCAAATATACATATGATTTTACCTTTAGTTCTTTTGTATAGACGTTAATTATTGTAGTTGAACTACTTATGAGACAGACCTATAAATAATGACTTAGAAACTCGAACAGCTGTCATGGGTCAAAATAATCGAGCAAATACCAAGGAACAAAACCAAATTGACAGAGTGTAGTCTTAGAAATGAACCAACATGTTCAGAAGCAAACCAGTTCTTGGTTGAATTCCCTTCGAAATAAAAATAGATATTTTTTTCGAGGAAAGTCCAAGAAGGAACCGGCTTGCTTCTGAACGTGTAATTCATTTCTGTGACTATACTCTTAATTTAGTTTTGTTTCTTGGTATTTATTCAATTATGTTGACCCCTGACAGCTACTCGTGTTTCTGCGTCATAATATAGGCCTATCTCTGATTCCTACGAGGCGTGGTATTTGATATTTAATAGCCTTCAACTTTAAAGATTTTTCGCCAAGTATGACGTACTGTATTGTGGAATAGTTTGGAAGCATGAGGTATATTCGGTTCACTCCAGGATCATAATATTCGGTTAGTTTGAAGGCATAATGATGACTTTTAGTTTTTCTGTAAAATAAAAGTATTGAGATGGCTATATTTCTGTCCGCACTTGTTCTGTTCGCCCTCAGATCTAAAAAACAGACTAAGGCTGGAGGGCTGCAAATCGTATGTTGATCATCCACCTTAAAGTTACCCATGACTATGCGTCTGACACTTTTACAGGTGCCTACAACACAGGCCACCACCGGACCGTGGCTGAAATTTTCAGGAGCCGTGGCTGAGAGTTTCATAGTCCGTTGCTGAGAGTTTCGTACAGCAGTATACGCTGTAAAGAAAACTGGTTTCTCCGATACATTTTTTACTTGTTTACTTTTGAAACCATTTAGGGTATTCTTCTTCTTCTTCTTCTTCTTCCCAGCTTTTTCCCATTTTTATATGGGGTCGCCGTTTCGGATGAGCCGTTTCCATCTATTTCTATCTTGCGCTTCTGCCTCATCAATTCCCTTCTCATGTAAACCTCCTTCTCACACAGTCCTTCCATCTCTTTCTTGGTCTCCCTCTCTTTCTTCTTCCTTGCACCTCCACTCCCATAGTATGTCTCCCAGCGTGGTCCTCATCTCTCCTCAACAGGTGTCCATACCATCTCAGCCTCCCCTCCTGCACTTTCTTTGATACTTCCACCACCTTAGTTGACCCCCTTATGTAGTCATTTCTGATCCTATCCACTCTTGTTACCCCAGACATCCACCTAACATTCTCATTTCTGCCACATCCATCTTCTTCTGCTCTGCTTTTCTCATGCTTGCTGTTTCTGTACCATACAGCATTGCTGTTCTTACCACCGTCTTGTGAAATTTTCCTTTTAACCTAAGCGGCACTCTTTTGTCACAAAGAACTCCCGAGGGCCACTCTCCAGTTGTTCCAGCCTGCCTGTACCCGATGTTTTACTTCTTCTTCCATACTTATCCCTCCGCGTTAACAAAAGATCCCATACTTAAACTTATCAACTCTCCTTATTTGCTCTCCACCAAGCTGAATACTTTCTCTATCATCCCCCTCAGTGGTGGTACACATATATTCTGTCTTGGATCTACTTATTCTCATTCCTCTGTCCTCCAGTACTTGTCTCCATCTTTCCAATTTCACTTCCAGATCTTCCCTGCTCTCTGCACACAGAACAATATCATCCGCATACAATATGTTCCATGGTACTGTCTCCCTTACTTCCTCTATTATAACATCCATCACTATGTTAAAGATAAATGGGCTCAGAGCCGACCCCTGGTGTAATCCTACTCTCACCTCAAAACCTTCTGTCTCCCCAACACTGCTCCTCACTCTGGTAAATACATTCCGGTACATCTCTTGTATCAATCGCACATACTTCTCTGGCACCATCCTTCTCCCTCAGGCTCCTCCATACCTCTTGTCTCGGGACTCTGTCATAAGCCTTTTCAAGGTCAATGAATACCCCCCTACCAATATGTAGGTCCCTTTGTCTTCCCCGAATTTCTCCATTATTTGCCTCAGACAAAATATACCATCTGTTGTTCCCCTTCCCTTCATAAATCCCATCTGCTCTTTACCTATTTGTACTTCTTCTCTCAGTCCTAGCATCTATCATCCTTTCCAGCATCTTCAAGTGTGGGACATCAATTTAATGCCCCTATAATTACCACACTCTTGGACATCTCCTTTCCCTTTAAAAATTGGGATCAATATACTCCCACGCCACTCATTTGGTATCTTTTCCTGTTCAAGGATCTTTATCATAAGATCGTACAGTATATCCACTCCTTCATCTCCTAATGCTTTCCATGCCTCCACCGGGATCATGTCTGGTCCGGTTGCCTTCCATTCTTCATCTTCTTCAGTGCATTTAGTACCTCTGCCTAGAAAACCTCATTACCATGCCAATGTTCACTTGCCCATCCTCTCTTATTAGTCTATTATTTTCTTCATTTAACAACTGTTCGAAATATTCTTTCCATCTCTTCACAATGTCTTCCTCCTTTCTAAGCACTACACCCTCTTGATTCTTTATTTGTTTGATGTGTGTTATATCTTTGGTGCTCTTATTTCTAGCCTTTGATAGCTTCATCATCTTCTTTAATCCTTCCTTTGTCCCCCCGCCCCAGCTCATTATACACATCATCATACGACTTTGCTTTAGCTTGGGCTACCACCTTTTTCACCACCACCTTGTTTTTCTCTCTGTACCTATTTCTGTCTTCCACTGACTGTGACTCTTCCCCATCTTTTCTTTGCCTCCTTCTTATCTTTTACTACTTTCTCAATGTCTTCATCCCACCACCAACTATCCTTTTCTTCCCATATGATACCAGATGTCTCTCCTAGCAGCTCCTTTCCATGCCTTCTTATTACTGCTGCATTTCGTGCCCACCATTCTTGAACATCTTCAAATCCCTATATCAATATCCTCCAAAACCCTCCTCTTAAACTCTCTCTTCTTATCCCCTTCCTTCTGTAATTCGTACCATTTAATTTTCCTTATCCCTTTAGCTTTTGGTTTGGTTTTTCCCTTTTGCTTTTCAACTTCAAGTCCATACAATAGCAGCCTGTTGTTGGGGGGCTACATGGTCGCCTGGAATAACTTTGCAGTTCTTGACCTCCACCAGATTTATCCTTTTATACAAAAATAGTCTATCTGGGAGAATCTTCCCCCACTCCTATATGTTATTAGGTGTTCCCTTTTCTTCTCAAAAAATGTGTTTACTATTGCCATGTCGAATGACAACAGCAAAGTCCACTACACTCTCTCCTTCTGGGTTTCTCTCCCCAATTCCATGGCCCCATGCACCCGCCCAATCGCCTCATTTTTCACTTCCGACATGGCCATTCAAATCTGCCCCAACTATCACCCTCTCATGCTCTTCCAGTTCTTGCATTATTCCATCATGTCTCTCCAGAAATTTCCCTTCTCTTCTTCTGTGCAACCAACTTGTGGTGCATATGCGCTTATAATATTCAGAATCTCTCCTCCATAACATATCTTCAATCTGATGATACGGTCATTCTTTCTATGCACTTCTATTACCGAGTTCTTTAGTTCACTAGACAGTACTATGCCAACTCCATTTCTACCTTGTTTATTTGCTCCACTATAATATAGCTTATATCCATCTCCCAACTCTTTAGCTTTATTTCCTTTCCACCGCGTTTCTTGCACACACACAACATCTACTTTCTTTTCTCTCATCAAGTCAGCCAATTCTCTACCTCTCCCAGTCATGGACCCAACATTTAGCTGACATACTCTGAACCCAATGTGAGCTCGCTTTCTTTAGCTGCACCGCTCCTGATGCAGTAGCCCTCGACCTTACCACAGAGTTAGGGCGATGTCTCTGTGCGTCGTTTACGGAGTACGCCCTAGCATTACCTCTTTCCATATTTCGGCTCATTCCATTTTTGGTTTTGGCACAGATTTTTACAGCCGGATGCCCTTTTCCTGACACCAACCCTCCCTATTTATCCGGGCTTGGGACCGGCACCCATAAGGACTTGGTTGCCCCCCTAGGTGGCTAGGTTAAACCATTTAGGGTATTAAATAGGTCTTAATCAACTTGCATTTCAATTTCTTCTTCCCCGATGCCTGCGTAGGGTGGCAGGAGTTACTACCTATATTATTAAGCACCGTCGGCAGTTTGACGTTATTTGCAGAGCGTCTTCGGTCTCCAGCTGCATTGCGCTTCCTGTCCTGCCTTTGTTTGGTCTCATCCACGTAGCCGTCCAGCTTCGTTCACTTTGTCCTGTTCCGTTTCGAACTGCGATTTACGAATAAATTCTTTGGCCACCCGTGTGCCTGTTGCAGTTCAGCTACGTAAAATTAATAATAATAACAATGTATTGTTTTATACTTTCAAGCACCTCATTAACTGAAGGATCTTTACAGCTTCCCTTCGGCCCTAGCTGCAACCTCTTTCGTTATTTTTAGTGTACCTCCTTTCATATTATCTTTCTTCCATCTTATTTTTCACCCTCTCCTAACAATTGATTCATGGTGCAACTGCGAGGCTCTCCTCCTGTTACACTTTTCAAACCTTTTCACCGTCAATTTCCGTTTCAGCGCTGAATGGCCTTAGTTGCCTCATTGCTTGGCATTATGCCTACAATATAAATCAATCAATCAATCACAAAAATGACAAGTTTATTGCAGCCGCAACCTTCCCGGGGAGCGTAAGACCACGTAGTCTCTCGATGTAACTTTGCTGACGCTCATCAGGTATTCAAAACCAAAACCTAGTTTGAGTCTCCTCTACGACGATGCTTGTTGGCTGAGAGAGCAGTTTTAGGCACATCGATTTGGAAGTCTATGACGATAAAGCCGAATTCATATTAGTAGTCTCCGTCATTAGTTTGACTTCGTTTCAGTAGAGAATGTCATTTAAATACTCCATTTTCTTGGCATTGGATTAAATTACAATATTTAGGATATTTTAATATTATGGTGATAGTGGAACATTTGACTAAATATCACACCGCTCGAATATAGCATTTTCATTATAGGACTAAGAGAGTGCATATTAAAATAGAATATTCTTAAAATAGGGCATTTTAATTGAGAATATAGCTAGAAGTGAAGTATTCCTTAAATAGAATACCATTTAAACAGAGACTTCTCAAGACAGACCCTTGGTAAATAAATAAATAAATAAATATATATATATATATATATATATATATATATATATATGTATATATATTTATATATATACTTATAAATTTATATATATCGTGTATATATATATATATATATATATATATATATATATATATATATATATATATATATATATATATATATATATTGTGTGTGTCAGTGCCTGATCGCGAACATTATACGAACATGTAAGAAGCAGAATACTTCAACAACATCCAAGACCGATTCAAAAGCCACCGACGTCTTTTAATGCAGTGTTTATTGGTTACCGTAAATTTGTGGGAGATGTCTTCATATACCTCAATAAAAAAAATCGATCATGCATTTTTGGTTAGGATAATGTTGTACTCTTCGCCTTGGGGGTTTTTTGGTGTGTGTTTTTTTTTTTTTTTTTTTTTTCCTCCAAAGGCGCACGGTTTAAGTGTGCTGCAACTTGGTAAACTCCTTAGATATGTGATGCTTTAAAGAATAAAAGCGACCTGTTTTCTGAAATTGAATGTGATTTTCCCATTTCACAGGTTCTGTTCTCTCCTTCGCTTTGGTCTCTGATGTAGGACAGAGAAGATCGTGGCCGCTTCCTCTTTGGACTTGAGGATTTATGTTATGAAATATGAGCATCTCGAAGTTCAGCAGATTTAAAAGCTGCCTATGGAACTTACAACCCAATATTATTCACTCCAGAGGAATATTAGAAAGACGGGTGACAGAGAAAACGTTGGGTATATCCCCGTCCAATAAAGAATGAGAGATTTTAAAAAGTCTGGAAAACTGGGACAGAAAAGAAGTCGAGAGATTCCATCCCATTTACTACTATCCACAGAATAAAAAAGGCCTGGCGGGTGCTCTGGAGCACCCTGCGGTGATGATGGACTTCCCTTAAGATTGCTCTAACGGTGGCCAAAACAGTGGCCATTGGTCAGGCACAGATAAGCTAGCTTGCGGCGGAGATGAAGAGGATCTGTTTATAGTGAAGGAGTAATGGAGAGGCCACTGTTAAGAAAATCGGCCATTGATAGAGTTCTGCCAAGAGGGGAAGCAAAATGGAAGAACGCGGAAAAGACGAGTCATTTCCAACCATGTCATGTAAGGGCAACGTAAAGCTTGAATAACGGCGATGGAGGAAAGAACTTACAACATCTGTATAAAGAACCTGATTTTTTAGAAGCAGATTGACGTGATCAGACTATATAACCTCTCCAAGATAAAAGTTCATAAAAGCGAGGGTCTTTACCAGAAAAATAAAATTAAATAGGGCAGAAACAAAAGGAAGATAGTATTTCCGGGCTCTATTACATACTCTTTTTTTTTTTTCATTGACAGGTAAAGAAGAGACGGGAAGGCCTTGCGGCGTCCACTGGGAACTTCGAGTGTTTGTCGGGGAATCGATTGACGATCAACCCCACAGGAGATCATGCGTCAGGCTTCTCATCAGGTGGGTTTTCGCAAAGAATGAGATCTATCGTAGAGGGGAAATCTTTGTGTACTCGTCGATCAAGTGTCAGTTTTTCCATCAGTTTTTGGTTTCTGTTATTAGTTTTTGTGTGCCACGATGGTTGATTGATTTTGAGATAACTTTTATTTAGCGATGTTAGATTTCTTTTTCACAAGTTTCCCAGGATAAAATACGGAAAATATGAGCCGTCGTTGTGTTCACTCTTCATAAATTGCAGAAGGGACGGGATAAATGAATAACCAAAAAACTAATAAATAAATAAGTAAAAAGGACGGCATAACCTTTTAATGAGGAATGCATTGCTGGAATCAGGAAAACAGAAGCAGATAGAACTTTCCAAAGAATGGTAGAAGAGGGAAAGAGACCTCCACCAGTAGGAGTATTCCGTAGATCGGTAATCCCGTTGGTATTTTGCAGTTGATCAAAAAGATACTTTTATATCGTTTATGAAGTTCCCTTCCCCCCCAAAAAAGGCGACGGTAAAAGTTTCTGTTCCCACAAGCAAATTGTAATCAATCTATTTGCACACGCTTAAACAAGGTACTCGTAACTGCAAAGTCACTCTTTAAATTCTGATTCACTCTCACATCAGTCACCAAAAAATATATCAATATTGACCAGATAAAATGTGCCAGTATTTTCAAAATTTTGAACAGAATTACATGTCACTTGCTTTCTGTTTTATGGGAGACTTCCTGTCAACCCTCATATGGTACATCAGATCAGACTGGCCACCACTTTGTTTATGATTTTCTTAAATGATTTGTCCTTCAGTTTAATAACTGGTTATTAGACCCAACTGGCCATTTGATCGATATGATGTGATATATTTTGTATTGGAGACGTTATTAGATTACAATCTGCTCTTAAGAGTTTCCAGAAGAAGTAGACTTAATTAAGAAGACAGCAGAACAAATACTGACAAATTTTACTGGTTTTGCTATGGGTCTGTCTAATTCTGGGTATTGGCTTTCTTTGCTTTACTCGTTAAAAAAAAATCCTTTCCATGTCTTCCGAAGGGGGATAGTGCCGTCAGTGGCCTCATGCAGTGCACTGCAAGCATTACTTAAGGTTCTTTGCAGTGTCCCTTCGGCCATAGATGCAACCCCTTTCATACCTTTTCTTGTGCCTCTGTTCAAATTCTCTTTCTACCATCTTACTTTCCACCCTCTCCTAAATTTTGTTTCATAGTACAATTGCTTGGAGGTTGTCCCCCGTCACACCTTCCAAACCTTTTACTATCAGTTTCCCTGTCATCGATGAATAACCTCATAGGTCCCAGTGCTTGGCTTTGGGCCAAAATTCTATATTCCACTCCTTTCCTTTCCGTTTCAGGAAACCGTCTTTTCATCCGAAATCGCATCAAAAGTTGCTGTCTTATTGGCGAAAATCATTATCCAATTTTGTTTGCGATTTAGATATTCGAGATTATTTTTTTGGGGGGGAGGTTGCATAAGAACTAACAAATTTACGAAAGTCAGTATAAAAGAAATCATTCTAACAACAATCCTTCTGTCACCTAATGGTTCTATGCGTGTATCCTACCAAAATCAGGCGACTGCAGTATGCCCCAGCGAAACAAGGACGCCAACCCCAAGCATGTTGCGCAAAGGAGTTCTTGCTCTCCCCCGGGAAGCTGCATCTTCAAGTCACTCTCGACAGACAGGTGAGTTTGTATTATTATTATTATTATTGTTAAGAAATTCACAGTCTCGTGAAAACAAATTGTTAGAAAATCCACAATTACATAGAAATATATTTTAATATATAATTATGGATTATAAATTATTATTATTATATTACGAGCTTGTTGTGCGCTGGAACCTGGCCCTGCTATCTCCCCTACCTACCCCGCCCCCACCCGGGCCGGACAAACAGGTTTGCAGGAAAAAGGCGGATGTCTCCCCTACCCTCCCGTTCCATTACGCACCCCGTCCCCCACCCCACCTTGGGTGACAAACCGGTTTGCAGGGGGAGGGTGGCTGTGTCATGTCTCCCCTACTATCTCACCCGGGAAAGACAAAAAAGATCCACTCAGATTTTACTATTATAGAAGATAATTAATTATTCAGAAGCTGAACCATTTTCATATTGGACAATCCGACCAAAGGGGCCATTGCCTCGAAATTCAAGCTTCCAAAGAATATGAAGGTGTTCATTAGGAAGTAAGAGAAAGTAAAGGGAAATTCAGAAAGAAGAGATCTCACTCATTAAAAGGAAAAATGAATTAATAGATAGATAAAACATTATATATTTGTAGTGAATCATCACTTTAAGAATGGTGTAATATTATCACGTAATAGAATTCATCCCTGGTACCTTTTCCTCGCGCAGTGAACAGATTGCTTGATTTGTAAGCATTTTTATGTTTACCTCTTTAGAGTTAAAGGCTTTTCATGATCATCTTATGAGGTATCGGCAGGGTAGAAACAGTCTTTTTGAAGTATTGGTTTATGGAGTCTGTGACCTCGACTTCAATCATATCTTGATTTATTCATATGTAAATGAATTTATTTTGGTGTATTATTTATTTATTTACTTTATTCATTTTAAGTAATTAATACCATTATCATTAAAATACCCGAGCTTGTATAAGCAATTTTCTTGCTTTGTTTAATGTGACATGAAATAGATATATAGCCTTTTCATGATTTTTGTTAGAAAATGTGTTTGATTTCCCATTCATTTATAATGACTGATTATTTTTTGTTCAAATATATATTGCCACGTAATAGCTGGCTCCAAATAGTGTATGCGTGTCTGTGTCTGTGTCTGTGTATGTACGTGAGCGCGAGTGGGTTTTTGCAAGTGGTTTAGGCTATAGTAGATTCCCATCAACCGTGCATTTGATGTTTAGGCCCGTCCCTTACGACGTTCCACATTGGCTGTTGATAGCCAAACTCAGGGCTGGAAACTCTCAGTCGCTCTCGAGAGTTCACTTAGGCAGGATGTATGTTCCATCTCTCCAGATCCCTCAGGGTAGGGAACATACATCCTGCCCATGTGTAATCTCGAGAGAGACTGAGAGTTTCCAGCCCTGCGATTTGCTTATCAACAGCCGATTAGGAGTGTCGTAAGGGACGGTCCTAGACGTCAAATGCACGGTTGATGTGAATCTACTATAGTTATGTCTATGTGCGAGTAGCTGCTTCATTTACTACTTGGGATGCAGCAAATTCTGACTTTGTGTGCACTTTCATTATGACTTTTATAATTTTTAACATTCTGGTTTCGTTGTTATATATGCTGGATTCTCTATTCGTTCAATATTGCACAGCGATAGTCCGTACATGTTTTTTTCCGAAAGCTCTCAAATATGGAGAAAATGAAATTATATTTAGATTTAACTGATAGACATGCCTTTTTTTTTCTTAACGTTTCTCTGACTTAAAGATCTCTTTCTATGAATTAAATAACATCTTACTCTACATCCTCTTCTAACAATTGATTCATATTGCAACTTCTTTTAGGTTTTCCTCCTGTTACACCTTTCAAAGCTTTTACTGTGTTTCCGTTTCAGCGCTGAATGACCTCGTGGGTCCTAGTGCTTGGCCTTTTGACTAAATTCTATATTCAACTGAATACAATTGTGAAAGCCGATGAGACTCAGCCTCTCAACTATGAAAGGTTACAAAGCCGCAATAACAACAGAATTAAGAGAAGTTACCGCTTCTTCCCGCAACTTTTGCGGTCAAACTTTCACAAGTTTACGTTTCGAGAACTCCTCATGCCATCCGTGTCGATTTCCGATCTTACCGTAACGACGTGAAAACATCTCCCAAAAGAGCAATGACAACAGCCTTCTCTTTGGCCTTTTGCTCACTTTCTCAAACTATAGTCTCGGAAGCGCTGAGCTTTTTTCATCTGGCGAAGTCGTTGGTTGGATCCAACAACATCTTTCACATTCCAGTTTAGTACCTGAAGGAAGTTAGGTCTTTGCGAAGTTTCTTCCCTTATTTTAGATCTATTATTTTGTTATTGGTAGTTTTGCTGAAATTTAAATGACTTGAAGTCACTGTTATTGTTTTACTTGCTGCTCGGTAAGTGGTACCCATTTATCTAAAATGGTAAATGTGAACCGCTTCCCTCCCGTTCTATTCATTTCTGTTGCCTCCCGTTCTGTTCATTTCTGTTGCCTCCCGTTCTGTTCATTTCTGTTGCCTCCCGTTCTATTCATTTCTGTTGCCTCCCTTTCTGTTCATTTCTGTTGCCTCCCGTTCTGTTCATTTCTGTTGCCTCCCGTTCTGTTCATTTCTGTTGCCTCCCGTTCTGTTCATTTCTGTTCCCTTCCGTTCTATTCATTTCTGTTGCCTCCCTTTCTATTCATTTCTGTTCCCTTCCGTTCTATTCATTTCTGTTGCCTCCCGTTCTATTCATTTCTGTTCCCTTCCGTTCTATTCATTTCTGTTGCCTCCCGTTCTATTCATTTCTGTTCCCCTTCGTTCTATTCTTTCTGTTGCCTTCCCGTTTATCATATTTCTGTTTGCCCTTCCCGTTCTATTCATTTCTGTCCCTTCCGTTCTGTTTACATTTCTTTGCCTCCCGTTCTGTTCATTTCTGTTGCCTCCCGTTCTATTCATTTCTGTTTCCTTCCGTTCTATTCATTTCTGTTGCCTCCGTTCTATTCATTTCTGTTTCCTTCCGTTCTATTAGTTTCTGTTGCCTCCGTTCTATTCATTTTCCCTTTTGGGGGGGGGGTCCTTCCGTTCTATTCATTTCTGTTGCCATCCCGTCTATTCTTCTGTTTCCCTTCCGTCTATTCATTTCTGTTGCCTCCCGTTCTATTCATTTCTGTTCCCTTCCGTTCTATTCATTTCTGTTGCCTCCCGTTCTATTCATTTCTGTTGCCTCCCGTTCTATTCATTTCTGTTCCCTTCCGTTCTATTCATTTCTGTTGCCTCCCGTTCTATTCATTTCTGTTCCCTTCCGTTCTATTCATTTCTGTTGCCTCCCGTTCTATTCATTTCTTTCCCTTCCTTTCTAATTCATTTCTGTTGGCCGTCCCTCCCGTTTCTATTCATTTCTGTTCCCTTCCGTTCTAATTCATTTCTGTTGCTCCCTTTCTATTCATTCTGTTCCCTTCGTTATATTCATTTCTGTTGCTCCCGTTTTCTATTCATTTCTGTGCCTCCCTTTCTATTCATTCCTGTTCCCTTCCGCGTTCTATTTCTTCTGTTGCGGGTCCCTTTTTCTATTCATTTCTTCTGTTCCTTCTGTCTATTCCTATCTG
>NC_087211.1:55832897-55855103 GCF_015104395.2 Macrobrachium nipponense
CAGATAGGAATAGGGAGGCAACAGAAATTAACAGAACGGAAGCAACAGAAATATATAGATTGGGAGGCCAACAGAAATGAACAGAACGGAAGGCACAGAAATAAATAGGATTGGGGAGGCAACAGAAATGAACAAGAACGGGAAACAGAAATGTAGAACGGGAGGCCAACAGAAATTAATGAAACAAGGCAAAAGAAATAAATGAACGGAAGGAAACAGAAATGAATAAAGAACGGAAAGCAAAGAAATAATAGATTGGGAGGCAAAAAATTCAAATAGAAATTTGTGAAAGTCAAAGGGAATTAAATAATAAACGGGAAGGAACCAGAAATGAATTACAACGGGAGGCCAACAGAAATGAATAGAACGGGAGGCAACAGAAATGAATAAGAACGGGAAGGGCAACAGGAAATGAAAGGGAGGGGGCAACAAAGAAATAACAGAACGGAAGGCAACAGAAAAAAAAAATAAATTAAATAGAAATGGGATGGCAAACAGGAAATGAATAAAGGGACGAAGCAACAGAAATAAATAAAGAATGGGAGGCAACAAAGAAATGGGAACAGAACGGGAACAGAAAATGAATAGAACGGGAGGGCACACAGAAATTAATAGAACGGGAGGCAAAAAGAAATAAATAGAACGGAAGGGAACGAAATGAATATAACGGGAAGCAACAAGGGAAGGGAATGAAATAGAACGGGAGCCAACAGAAATGGGATAAGGGAAAGGAGGCAACAAGGGAAATGAATAGAACGGGAGGCAACAGAAATAAATCCGAAACGGAGGCAACAAGAAAATTAATAGAACGGAGGCTAACAGAAATTAAATAGGAACGGGAGGCCAACAGAAATAATAGAACGGGAGGCAACAGAACTGAAATAGAAAGGGAGGGCAACAGAAATGATGAACGGGAGGCCAACAGAAAACTAATAGAACTGGAAGGGACAGAAATTGAAATAGAACGGGAGGCAACAGAAATGAATAGAACGGGAGGCAACAGAAATGAATAGAAAGGGAGGCAACAGAAATGAATAGAACGGGAGGCAACAAGAAATAAAGAAAGGGAGGCAACAAATGATAGAACTGGAGGCAACAGAAATGAATAGAAAGGGAGGGCAACAGAAATGAATGAACGCAACAGAAACTAATGAACGGAAGGGAACAGAAAATGGATAGAAAAGGGGAGGCAACAGAAATGAATAGAACGGGAGGCAACAGAAATGAATAGAAAGGGAGGCAACAGAAATGAATAGAAAGGGAGGCAACAGAAATGAATAGAACGGGAGGCAACAGAAATGAATAGAACGGGAGGCAACAGAAATGAAATAACGGGAGGCAACGAAATGAATAGAAGGGTAGGCAACGGAAATGAATAGAACGGGAGGCAACAGAAATGAATAGGAACGGGAGGCAACAGAATGAACTTAAATGGGAGGCAACAGAAATGAATAGAACGGGAGGCAACAGAAATGAATAGAACGGGAGGCAACAGAAATGAATAGAACGGGAGGCAACAGAAATGATAGAACTGGGGGGGAGGCAACAGAATGAACAGGAACGGGAGGCAACAGAAATGAATAAGGGAGGCACAGGAAATGAATAAAACGGGAGGCAACAGAAATGAATAGAACGGGAGGGAAGCGGTTCACATTTACCATTTTAGATAAATGGCTACCACTTACCGAGCAGCAAGTAAAACAATAACAGTGACTTCAAGTCATTTAAATTTCAGCAAAACTACCAATAACAAAATAATAGATCTAAAATAAGGGAAGAAACTTCGCAATGACCTAACTTCCTTCAGGTACTAAACTGGAATGTGAAAGATGTTGTTGGATCCAACCCACGACTTCGCCAGATGAAAAAAGCTCAGCGCTTCCGAGACTAGTTTGAGAAAGTGAGCAAAAGGCCAAAGAGAAGGCTGTTGTCATTGCTCTTTTGGGAGATGTTTTCACGTCGTTACGGTAAGATCGGAAATCGACAAGGATGGCATGAGGAGTTCTCCAAACGTAACTTGTGAAAGTTTGACCGCAAAAGTTGCGGGAAGAAGCGGTAACTTCTCTCCCTAATTCTGTTGTTATTGCGGCTTTGTAACCTTTCATAGTTGAGAGGCTGAGTCTCATCGGCTTTCACAATTGTATTCAGTTGAATATAGAATTTAGTCAAAAGGCCAAGCACTAGGACCCACGAGGTCATTCAGCGCTGAAACGGAAACACAGTAAAAGCTTTGAAAGGTGTAACAGGAGGAAAACCTAAAAGAAGTTGCAATATGAATCAATTGTTAGAAGAGGATGTAGAGTAAGATGGAAGAAAGAGAATATGAACGGAGGTACAGTCAAATGAACGAAAGGGGGTTGAAAAGCTAGGGGCCGAGGGCACGCTGCAAAGAACCTTAAGTAACGCCTACAGTGCACCACGTGAGGTGCATTGACGGCACTAACTCCCTACGGGGTTTACACATGTAAACAATATATCAATTACGCAATCAATCTAATCGAAAACTTATTTGTATAAATCAAGATACTTGAGAAATAATAATAATAATAATAATAATAATAATAATAATAATAATAATAATAATAATAATAATAATAATAATACCGGCACTGACGACGACCCCTGCTTGACCTGGATCTGAGATCCTGTTTTAATAAAATAAAAGATTACCTTCAGCATTTATAATTTTTTTAAAAATTCCCAATATGAATATTGGCCAGTTACTCAGAAACATCGCTGAGCCTGAGAAGCGAATTGTAACAAAAATAGAAAAAACAATATGTAAAATCAACTCGCTTAACTCTGCCATTCTTTTTAACATAACAGCATTTGCCTAAAAGAGAATATTCTACCAAAATAATAATAATAACAATAAAATATTACGTTCAACTAGCAGCTTTACACGGATCTTCTTTCCTAGATAGTGAGCCCTAACAAAGTTCGGGGTTTCGTTCTTGGACTAATATTCCTTGGGGGTCATTCATTATCTCTCACAATATACTTGGCAGAAATATAATCCACAGCATGCCAGTCATTTTCAGAGACTTAATTTTGAGATCACTTTCGGAACCGGACCATTTGACCCAAATGTTATAACCTATGAAAAGTGTGCGCACGGAATATCATTCTTCTTTTTAAATCATATGAGACGAGATCATTTTCATGTTATTTAATTCATAGAAAGAGATCTTTAAGTCAGAGAAACGTTAAGAAAAAAAAGGCATGTCTATCAGTTAAATCTAAATATAATTTCATTTTCTCCATATTTGAGAGCTTTCGGAAAAAAACATGTACGGACTATCGCTGCAACATATTGAACGAATAGAGAATCCGAATATATAACAACGAAACCAGAATGTTAAAAATTATAAAAGTCATAATGAAAGTGCACACAAAGTCAGAATTTGCTGCATCCGAAGTAGTAAATGAAGCAGCTACTCGCACATAGACATAACTATAGTAGATTCACATCAACCGTGCATTTGACGTCTAGGCCAGTCCCTTACGACACTCCTAATCGGCTGTTGATAAGCCAATCGCAGGGCTGGAAACTCTCAGTCTCTCTCGAGATTACACATGGGCAGGATGTATGTTCCCTATCCTGAGGGATACTTATGAAAGACGTATAGCTCTGGAGAGTGAACTCTCTCGAGAGACTGAGAGTTTCCAGCCCTGAGATTGGCTTATCAACAGCCAATCTGGAACGTCGTAAGGGACGGGCCTAGACATCAAATGCAGGTTGATGTGAATCTACTATAGCCATAAACCACTTGCAACAACCCACTCGCGCTCACGTACATACACAGACACAGACAAAGACACACACACGCATACACTATTTGGAGCCAGCTATTACGTGGCAATATATATTTGAAAAATAATCAGTCATTATAAATGAATGGGAAATCAAACACATTTTCTAACAAAAATCATGAAAAGGCTATATATCTATTTCATGTCACAAAAAGCAAAGCAAGAAAATTGCTTATACAAGCTCGGGTTATTTTAATGATAATGGTATTAATTACTGACATTATTGTGCGCTTTCTTATATTACCATAAAATGAATAAATAAATAAATAAATAATACACCAAAATAAATTCATTTACATATGAATAAATTAAGATATGATTGAAGTCGAGGTCACAGACTGCATAAATCAATACTTCAAAAAGACTGTTTCTACCCTGCCGATACCTCATAAGATGATCATGAAAAGCCTTTAACTCTAAAAAGGCAAACATAAAAATGCTTACAAATCAAGCAATCTGTTCACTGCGCGAGGAAAAGGTACCAGGGAGAATTTTATTACGTGATAATATTACACCATTCTGAAAGTGATGATTCACCACAAATATATTATGTTATATCTCTTTATTAATTTATTTTTCCTTTTAATGAGTGAGATCTCTTCTTTCCGTCTTTCCCTTTACTTTCTCTTACTTCCTAATGAACACCTTCATATTCTTTGGAAGCTTGAATTTCGAGGCAATGGCCCCTTTGGTCGGATTGTTCAATATGAAAATGGTTCAGCTTCTGAATAATTAATTATCTTCTATGATAATAAAATCTGAGTGGATCTTGTTTGTCTTTCCCGGGTGAGATAGTAGGGGAGACATGACACAGCCACCCTCCCCCTGCAAACCGGTTTGTCACCCAGGTTGGGGAAGGGGTACGTAATGGAACGGGAGGGTAGGGGAGACATCCACAGTTTTCCTGCAAACCTGTTTGTCCGGCCCGGGTGGGGCGGGGTAGGTAGGGGATGGGGGGGGGGGAGACAGCAGCACCGGGTTCCAGCGCGCAACAAGCTCATAATATAATAATAATAATTTATAAGCCATAATTATATATTAAAAATATATTTCTATGTAATTGTGGATTTTCTAACAATTTGTTTTCACGAGACTGTGAATTTCTTAACAATAATAATAATAATAATAATAATAATAATAATACAAACTCACCTGTCTGTCGAGAGTGACTTGAAGATGCAGCTTCCCAGGAGAGAGCAAGAACTCCTTTGCGCAACATGCTTGGGGTTGGCGTCCTTGTTTCGCTGGGGCATACTGCAGTCGCCTGATTTTGGTAGGATACAAGCATAGAACCATTTGGTGACAGAAGGATTGTTGTTAGAATGATTTCTTTTATACTGACTTTCGTAAATTTGTTAGTTCTTATGCCCCCTCCCCCCCCAAAAAAAAAAATAATCTCGAATATCTAAATCACAAACAAAATTGGGTAATGATTTTCGCCAATAAGACAGCAACTTTTCATGCGATTTCGGATGAAAAGACGGTTTCCTGAAACGGAAAGGAAAGGAATGGAATATAAAATTTTGGCCCAAAGCCAAGCACTGGAACCTATGAGGTTATTCATCGATGACAGGGAAACTGATAGCAAAAGGTTTGGAAGGTGTGACAAGGGGAAAACCTCAAAGCAATTGTACTATGAAACAAAATTTAGGAGAGGGTGGAAAGTAAGATGGTAGAAAGAGAATTTGAACAGAGGCACAAGAAAAGGTATGAAAGGGGTTGCATCTATTGCCGAAGGGACACTGCAAAGAACCTTAAGTAATGCTTGCAGTGCACTGCATGAGGCCACTGACGGCACTATCCCCTTTCGGAAGACATGGAAAGGATTTTTTTTTTAACAAGTAAAGCAAAGAAAGCCAATACCCAGAATTAGACAGACCCATAGCAAAACCAGTAAAATTTGTCAGCATTTGTTCTGCTGTCCTCTTTATTAAGTCTACTTCTTCTGGAAACTCTTAAGAGCAGATTGTAATCAAATAACGTCTCCAATACAAAATATATCACATCATATCGATCAAATGGCCAGTTGGGTCTAATAACCAGTTATTATACTGAAGGACAAATCATTTAAGAAAATCATAAACAAAGTGGTGGCCAGTCTGATCTGATGTACCATATAAGGGTTGACAGGAAGTCTCCCATAAAACAGAAAGCAAGTGACATGTAATTTTGTTCAAAATTTTGAAAATACTGGCACATTTTATCTGGTCAATATTGAGATATATTTTTTGGCGACTGATGTGAGAGGAATCAGAATTGAAAGAGTGACTTTGCAGTTATGAGTACCTTGTTTAAGCGTGTGTAAATAGATTTACAATTTGCTTGTGGGAACAGAAACTTTTACCATCGCCTTTTTTGGGGAGGAAGGGAACTCATATGGTGACGGTTATGTTTACTTTCCATGAGAGGGCAGAAGGGACGGGGTAAAAAATAACCGAAAACTTATGAAAGAAAAGAACGCATAACTTTTTAATTAGGAATGAATTACTGGAATCAGGAAAACAGAAGCAGAAATAAATTTCCAGAGATAGGTAGTAGAAAGAAACACCTCCACAAGCAGGAGTTGATCAAAAAGATCCTCTTACATTATTTATGAAGTTCGCCACCCAACACAGTCGTGTATCTTTGAAACATAACTATCAGGTGGAGGACTTCATAAACGATATAAAAGTATCTTTTTGATCAACTGCAAAATACCAACGGGATCACCGATCTACGGAATACTCCTACTGGTGGAGGTCTGTTTCTCTCTACTACCACTCTTTGGAAAGTTCTATCTGCTTCTGTTTTCCTAATTCCAGCAATGCATTCCTCATTAAAAGGTTATGCCGTCCTTTTTACTTATTTATTTATTAGTTTTTTGGTTATTCATTTATCCCGTCCCTTCTGCAATTTACGAAAAGTGAACACAACGACGGCTCATATTTTCCGTATTTCATCCTGGGAAACTTGTGAAAAAGAAATCTAACATCGCTAAATAAAAGTTATCTCAAAATCAATCAACCATCGTGGCTTACAAAAACTAATAACAGAAACCAAAAACTGATGGAAAAACTGACACTTGATCGACGAATCTACAAAGATTTCCCTTCTACGATAGATCTCGTTCTTTGCGAAAACCCACCTGATGAGAAGCCTGACGCATGATCTCCTGTGGGGTTGATCGTCAATCGATTCCCCTACAAACACTCGAAGTTCCCAGTGGACGCCGCAAGGCCTTCCCGTCTCTTCTTTACCTGTCAATGAAAAAAAAAGTATGTAATAGAGCCCGGAAATACTATCTTCCTTTCGTTTCTGCCCTATTTAATTTTATTTTTCTGGTAAAGACCCTCGCTTTTATGAACTTTTATCTTGGAGAGGTTATATAGTCTGATCACGTCAATCTGCCTCTAAAAAACTCAGGTTCTTTATACAGATGTTGTAAGTTCTTTCCTCCATCGCCGTTATTCAAGCTTTACGTTGCCCTTACATGACATGGTTGGAATTGACTCGTCTTTTCCGCGTTCTTCCATTTTGCTTCCCTTCTTGGCAGAACTCTATCAATGGCCGATTTTCTTAACAGTGGCCTCTCCATTACTCCTTCACTATAAACAGATCCTCTTCATCGCCGCAAGCTAGCTTATCTGTGCCTGTCAAATGGCCACTGTTTTGGCCACCGTTAGAGCGATCTTCAGGGAAGTCCATCATCACCACAGGGGGCTCCAGAGCACCCGCCAGGCCAACTACTCTTCCCTTTTTTTATTCTGTGGATAGTAGTAAATGGGATGGAATCTCTCGACTTCTTTTCTGCCCCAGTTTTCCAGACTTTTTAAAATCTCACATTCTTTACTGGACGGGGATATACCCAACGTTTTCTCTCACACCCGTCTTTCTAATATTCCTCTGGAGTGAATAATATTGGGTTGTAAGTTCCATAGGCAGCTTTTAAATCTGCTGAACTTCGAGATGCTCATATTTCATAACATAAATCCTCAAGTCCAAAGAGGAAGCGGCCAGGATCTTCTCTGTCCTACATCAGAACCCAAAGCGAAGGAGAGAACAGAACCTGTGAAATGTGAAACGGGCAAATAACATTCCAATTTCAGAAAACAGGTCGCTTTATTCTTTAAAGCATCACATTATCTAAGGAGTTTACCAAGTTGCAGCACACATTAACCGTGCGCCTTTGGTGGAAAAAAAAAAAGAAAAAATCCACACACAAACCCCCACGGCGAAGAGCACAACATTATCCTACCAAAAATGCATGATCGATTTTTTTTATTGAGGTATATGAAGACATCTCCCAAATTTACGGTAACCAATAAACACTGCATTAAAAGACGTCGGTGGCTTTTGAATTGGTCTTGGATGTTGTTGAAGTATTCTGCTTCTTACATGTTCGTATAATGTTCGCGATCAGGCACTGACACACACACAATATATATTATATATATATATATATATATATATATATATATATATATATATATACACATATATGTAAATTTATAAGATATATATAAATATATACATATAAATATATATATATATATATATAAATATATATATATATATATATATATATATATATATATATATATATATTTATTTACCAAGGGTCTGTCTTGAGAAGTCTCTGTTTAAATGGTATTCTATTTAAGGAATACTTCACTCTAGCTATATTCTCAATTAAAATGCCCTATTTTAAGAATATTCTATTTTAATATGCACTCTCTTAGTCCTATAATGAAAATGCTATATTCGAGCGGTGTGATATTTAGTCAAATGTTCCACTATCATCATAATATTAAAATATCCTAAATATTGTAATTTAATCCAATGCCAAGAAAATGAAGTATTTAAATGACATTCTCTACTGAAACGAAGTCAAACTAATGACGGAGACTACTAATATGAATTCGGCTTTACCGTCATAAACTTCCAAATCGATGCGCCTAAAATTGCTCTCTCAGCCAGCCAGCATCGTCGTAGAGGAGACTCAAACTAGGTTTTGGTTTTGAATACCTGATGAGCGTCAGCAAAGTTACATCGAGAGACTACGTGGTCTTACGCTCCCCGGGAAGGTTGCGGCTGCAATAAACTTGTCATTTTTGTGATTGATTGATTGATTTATATTGTAGGCATAATGCCAAGCAATGAGGCAACTAAGGCCATTCAGCGCTGAAACGGAAATTAACAGTGAAAAGGTTTGAAAAGTGTAACAGGAGGAAAGCCTCGCAGTTGCACCATGAATGAATTGTTAGGAGAGGGTGGAGAGTAAGATGGAAGAAAGAGAATATGAAAGGAGGTACACTGAAAATAACGAAAGGGGTTGCAGCTAAGGGCCGAAGGGAAGCTGCAAAGATCCTTCAGTTAATGAGTTGCACTGGCGGCCCTAGCCCCCCCCCCCCCCCCCCCCCCGGGGGGGGGGGGCTTGAAAGTATAAAACAATACATTGTTATTATTATTAATTATACGTCACTGAACTGCAACAGGCACACGGGTGGCCGAAGAATTTATTCGTAAATCGCAGTTCGAAACGGAAAAGGACAAAGTGAACGAAGCTGGACGGCTACGTAGATGAGACCAAACAAAGGCAGGACAGGAAGCGCAATGCAGCTGGAGACCGAAGACGCTCTGCAAATAACGTCAAACACTGCCGACGCTGCTTAAAAATATAGGTAGTAACTCCTGCCACCCTACGCGAAAGAATCGCTGTTAAAACGTAAATGTTGAGGTAAGTAAATGTGATGGATTGTAAGTAATGACATAAATATTTGGTTTCAGAAACAAGAGTCCAAGAGCAGGCATCGGGGAAGAAGAAATTGAAATGCAAGAGATTAAGACCTATTTAATACCCTTTACGGTTTCAAAAGTAAACAAGTAAAAAATGTATCGGAGAAACCAGTTTTCTTTACAGCGTATACTGCTGTATGAAACTCTCAGCCACGGACTATGAAACTCTCAGCCGCGGCTCCTGAAAATTTCAGCCACGGTCCGGTGGTGGCCTGTGTTATAGGCAACTGTAAAAGTGTCAGACGCATAATCATGGGTAACTTTAAGGTGGATGATCAACATACCAATTTGCAGCCCTCCAGCCTTAGTCTGTTTTTGAGATCTGAGGGCGAACAGAAGAAGTGCGGACGG
Organism: Macrobrachium nipponense; assembly: GCF_015104395.2. Taxonomy (NCBI): domain Eukaryota; kingdom Metazoa; phylum Arthropoda; class Malacostraca; order Decapoda; family Palaemonidae; genus Macrobrachium; species Macrobrachium nipponense. The sequence continues at coordinate 55,842,837 of NC_087211.1, forward strand.
ACAAGCACATAGCCGTCTCAATAGTTTTATTTTACAGAAAACTAAAAGTCATCATTATGCCTTCAAACTAACCGAATATTATGATCCTGGAGTGAACCGAATATACCTCATGCTTCCAAACTATTCCACAATACAGTACGTCATACTTGGCGAAAAACCTTTAAAGTTGAAGGCTATTAAATATCAAATACCGCGCCTCGTAAGAATCAGAGATAGGCCTATATTATGACGTAGAAACACGAGTAGCTGTCAGGGGTCAAAATAATTGATTCCTTGTTGAATTTTCCTCGAAAAAAATATCTATTTTTATTTCGAAGAGAATTCATCCAAGAACTGGTTTGCTTCTGAACATGTTGGTTCATTTCTAAGACTGCACTCTGTCAATTTGGTTTTCTTCCTTGGTATTTGCTCGATTATTTTGACCCATGACAGCTGTTCGAGTTTCTAAGTCATTGTTTATAGGTCTGTCTCATAAGTAGTTTACTACAGTAATTAACTTCTATACAAAAGAACTAAAGGTAAAATCATATGTATATTTGACATTATAGCTCGCCTGACATGTGTGACGAAGTTACCAGGATTGGAGATGAGAGAGAGAGAGAGAGAGAGAGAGAGAGAGAGAGAGAGAGAGAGAGAGAGAGCAAACAAATCCCAATAAATTAATTCGTAAACTCGATACCTGTACCTGCTTCGCCTCTCAGCGAAATGAACTAATGACGACCCTAAACTAAATAATAACCGATACTGGAGTAATTGGTAACACCACACCCAGAAAGCCCGATCCATTCTTCCTTGCGTCGCGCCTTAGTTTCTTCAGGCGTCATTTTAGCGCCAATCTTTCCAAGTCATCATACCCGGCCACGAAAAATGCCAGTTTTCTATGTAACGCTTAAATTACATACTAACTGGAATATTAAATCCTCGCCGGTACTTAAAAGTCCTTCAGATTTAATAATATAATTGTATAGAATACTGAATATAATTTAGGGAAAAGGCCAAGCGCTGTGACCTATGAGGTCATTCAGCTCTTAATTGGAAATGGGCACCAAGAAGCAAAGAAAGATGTAACAGGCGGAAAACCTCGCAGCTGCACTGTGAAACAACTGTTGGAGAGGCTGGAAAGTCAGACGGAAGGAAGAGAATATGAACGGAGGTACAGTAAAAAGACTGAAAGAGGTTGCAGCTGGAGGCGAAGGGAGTATGCGTATAGATGAAATGGGAAAGGGGGGGGAGGGGGGAGGGGGGAGGGGGGAAGGGGGGGAGGGGGGAGGGGGAAGGGGGGAGGGGGGAGGGGGAGGGGGGAGGGAGAAGGGGAATTTGTGGCATATTTCAATTGTTACTCATATGAATTAAAAACGTCATGCGCGTTCGAACTCAGTAATCAACTTTTCAAGGGACGTAACAATGAAGTCTTCGAACTTGAATTGGCTGAGGATTCATTCATCAAGAACGTCGTGGAGGATTTGACATCCTCCTGTCCTCTTCTAATCCTTTCCGTCTACTGCTCAGTGTCAACGTTATAGGAAGACAGTCAATACGAAGCGGCAGAGGACGACGCCACAGATTTTAGAATTCACGAAAAACAAAATAATAAAAAACAGAGGACGTTGGAGACAAACTTGATGACAAAGGATTTCATATTCGTTCTCTCATCATAAAACTTTCGCATAAAGGTATCATAATCGAATACGGAATGAGAGAGAGAGAGAGAGAGAGAGAGAGAGAGAGAGAGAGAGAGAGAGAGAGCACTCGATTCCAGAAACACTATTCGAAGCCATTTGAATGCAGACCTTTAACTATCATAGTTCGTTCATTCTGAACGTTTAATTAATTCGACCACTCCGGATGAACTGAAACTTTCGCCCCTGTCATAACCATGAAAACCTCACTAAGGCTTCTCTCGCTTCTAATACTGAATATAGTATTTAGGCCAAATTGAGAGTAAAAGGTTTGAAAGGCGTAACAGGAGTTAAAAGGTCAAAGCAATTACACATAAATCAATTGTTAGGAGAGAGTGGAAAGTAAGATGGAAGAAAAAGAATATGACAGGAGGTACAGTAAAAGCAATGAAAGGGGTGGTAGCTAAAAGGGGCCGAAGGCATACTGCAAAGAACCTTAAGTAATGCCTACAGTGCACCACATGAGGGTGCGCTGACGGCACTAACCCCCCCTATGGGATACTTCTAATACTGCTGTCATGAATCAAATAACCAGGGAATAAAACCGCGAAAAGACTACTCAAAAATAATAAATAACAAGTAAAATAACGCTCCGAAGTTTCTTCGGCGCAATCGAGTCTTCTGTACAGAGTATAAAGCCGCAGTGTCACGATCTTGTTGTGGCTGTCTTCGATTGACATCTACGATGTGCACCAGTATGAGACTCAGCTACGACCAGGCAGCGGCAGCGCTCAGTTGCTATCCAGATGCAGTTAAGTGAAGGTGCGCCGGCGACGCCTCCGGAATTGGACTCAGCGGTGCTAGACGCACGATCCATGGCTAACCTTAAATCAAATAAAAATGACTGAGGGTACAGGGCTGCAATTTGGTATGTTTGATGATAGGAAGGTGGATGGTCACCTTACCAATTTGCAGCCCTCTAGCCTCAGTAGTTTTGAAGATGTGAGGGCGGACAGACAAAGCCATGGACCACGGACAAAGACATATCAATAGATTTCTTTAGCAGAAAACTAAAAATGACCATAGAATAATAACATTAAAACGAAGGGAAAGAAGGCTGAGGGGCGAACGAGCAATGTAATCAGGACGCAGAGGAAATCCCCGGATGATAAACGACAGGATGTTGTTTGACGCTGATTTCCTTTGGAGGCAATAAATCAAGAAAGGGTCAGGGACCCAAATCGGGCGGCGGGGGTGTATCTTTTCCGATCTGGGGTCCATCGACCCCGAGGGGCGCTGTCGGAAAAGAGCAGACTTGGGACGAGGGGAGATGTAGGCGGCCGTCTGGGGTGGAAACTTGAACTCTTTAAATGGGTGACCATTCTGAATAATAATAATAATAATTGAATATACGTTAATTTTACTCTTTTGGGGAGGAGGGGATTCTTTTTGGTGTATTAGATACTACTACTACTACTTCTAATATATAATAATAATAACAATAATAATGAATGAACCCGCGCGGTAGCTTTTGTATCTTATACTTCAATGAAAATAATCAGATCTTTAATAATAATAATAACAATAAAAAGATGGAGAACAAATCCACAGTGTATATGTAAAAATATTTAAAGATAAATCTTTACAGAAAGCTTTCGGGAAACTTCGATTCCCCTATTTAATAATAATAATAATAATAATAATATAATAACAACAACAACAACAACACTGGGAAAGTATATATTTAGCAGTTCTGTTTGTTTTTGTTTTCTTATTGCAGCTTTCAGTTTTTATTGTGCGTTGAGTTGCATAAGTTTCCATGAACACTTTCGCAAAAAATTGATAAAGATTTTTTTCCAATTGTAAAATTAATAAAAAAAAATAAGACTAACCTTTCGGAAAAGCTCTTTGCTCTTCGGTTCTGTTAATTAGATTCAGCAAATCATTACAAAATAAAAACGCACGACACGTGATGAAGAGATATAGTCTTAATGGATAGAGGATATGAATGACTATCAATTTTGTTTGTTTGTTTGTTTGTTTGTTTGTATGGTGTTTTTTATGTTGCATGGAACCAGTGGGTTATTCAGCAACGGACAAACGGCTTTACGTGACTTCCAAACCACGTCGAGAGTGAACTTCTATCACTAGAAATAAACACAAATCTCTTACTCCTCAATGGAATGGCCGAGAATCGAACCCGCACCACCGAGGTGAGAAGCAAACACCAAACCAACCACGCCACTGAGGCGCTTGAATGACTATCAAAACTTTAATATTTAAAAGCATCAAATATCACTAGACGAAAATTCGGAAGGAGCTTCCAAATCAAAGAAGCCAGCCCGAGAGATTTACTGATATGGCAGATACATTAAATTGCAGGCTGCTCTATGAATGAGAGCCCGTGCTGGTATAATCCTAGCTTAACCTCAAACACGAGATACCTAAAACCTTGCCCCAGAACACCTCTTTATATTAGACAGAAATAAATTGACATCGCTCAAAATGCTTTTCTTTACAAAAGCACACACAAGAATGCCAGCACAAAGTTAGTGTCCAGCTTTGCTCTATACACGATAAGAAATAATATGAGCTTCAGGAAAGGACTCCTGTTTGAAAGACCGAACGTGGGAATTGCAGACTGGCAGGAAATCTTTTCCCTTTAAACACTGCCGGGGAAAATTACACCTAAGTTGAAATTTTAAAGGAAGGAAGATGAAAGCGGAAAACTGGAACACGATAGCAATCTCTCTTTGTGATAAATTCACTTCACATTTCTCCCTCTGTCGCATTTCCTCTTATTGTTCTTCTTCTACTCCTTCTTTCTCGAGACAAAGGCAATATCAACGATCTGTAAGAGTATTTTTGAAACTCAGTCTCAGAAAGCTTAAATCGTGTTCCTAGTAAACAAAGAAACTCGTTTTCTGCTGTTATGGAAAATTTCGAAAGATGTTCCCAGTTAAAATGACTCACGAACATCGCACATGCGCATGCTCTCAGTGTATTTGCACAGAATATACATAGAATATATCATATATATATATATATATATATATATATTTGTATATATGCGTGCGTGTGTGTGTGTGTTATTTAAATATTAAGTGATTACCTCAACATTTCATGATATTAACTGCTCAATCGTGGATTAACATCATATTCAGAAAACTGTCGCACCATCAGCCTCTTTATACACCTACAGTGTAGCAGGCTTATCAGCAGCACAACTATCCATACACATACACCACAATATAGTAATGACAAGGTAGTCCCGCTCTAGCGACTAGTTCAGGACTCATTTGCGCGTGTGATTATGTGACGTCACCCAACTCGGTCGAAGTGACAATTTACTGATGAAAACATAGGGATAATTACCTTTGTTACACTTTGAAATGCGATTTCATAAATATACCTCCATAAATTTAAGCGGTGAATGCGATTTTGGACATACGAAATATTGTAGCTCATGTGAACATCGATATTAGAGATATCGAATAGGCGAAATGTTGCACAAATCAGTTTAAATTTATTTTTATGTGAAACTTTAACAGACTGACAGGATCCTGGAGACTTGTGTGCAATTGGGGTCTTGTTGTCAATTATCTTGAAGTTGATTTTCTTTTGTAAGTTGTCTGTTGGCGCGAGTCCGCCTTTCAGTTCATGTACTTTGTTAAACTTACAGAGTTTAATTTTGTGATAAAATTGGGTTTAATATTTCATCACAAATTAAAATATGTAAAATCGCATTCACCGCTTATATCTATAGAGGGATATTTATTAAATAGCATTTCAAAGTGTAACAAAGGCAATTATCCCTATGTTTACATCAGTAAATTGTCGCTTCGACCGGTTTGGGTGACGTCACAGATTATGGTCGGTTACATAAAAATACATCGCACATGCGCATGGGACTAACTGTTGTTTCTATATCGTGACATGCACGCGTTTCGTTCACTTTTTATCTTGAACACACTATCTCCCTGGCTGTTGAGGCCCTTCCTTTCTAGCACCTCTTACACTCCACCTGCACCCATCCCCTGTAAAGGGTTACACCAAAGAAGGATACTACTAAATCCTGATTACCACCCAACACATTCGACTGCCAAATAGTTAATTTACTACTAATTAAACACAGGCACAATAGAGTTCACAGGGCTAGCTCAAAGCCTTCCAGTTCGCTACGACCAGGAACCTCTCACTGGTGAGGCAAGCGTTTAACCACTGCACTATAACAGTACACACCCACACATATACATATATACACACATTAAATATCAGGGAGAAAGAGCTTCTGATTTTTATGTCAGTGAGAAATGAGAAATGGGACTGGCACACCTACAGTAAACTCCTCTGGGCCTTGTGTTGAAGGTCTGGGAGCTTGGAGCTGACAAGTGTGAACAAACACACTTAAAAAAAAAAAAACGTCAGCGCTGGGTAAAATTGATACGCTGGGCATAGCCACTATCAAGAAAACAGCTAACTAACCACTGGGCACCCAGGTAACTATGTCACTGCTTCGGTCAACCCAGGTACATCAGACTTTTCAGAAAACCCCAACCCCCAAGGTCGTCCCCCACTGAGGAATGGACTCTCGCTGTAAGAGGGCACGCTAAAACCGCTGAGACTTATATAGATATTTATATAAATATCTATATAATGTATATAATTAATATATATATTATATATATATATATAGATATACATATATATAATAAGTAATATATATATACTGACTATGAAACTCTTTTCCATTTGAAAGAAGAAGCTACTCCAGAGACTGTTAATTTTCAGGATCTGAGCAAGTATTTTGGGTTGATATTATCATTCCTCTTGTTTTTCCCATCCTGACTGCGCCTTGCTATATTTGAATACCAATAACTAATTCATTGTTGGTATCAAAAGAAGCACGACAGAATTGAAAGTTACGTGCCTCAGTCGTTCTGATCGAACAGGGAATCGAACTCTTGCCCTCCCACTGGTGAGATATCATATCTGATGACCACTTGTCCAGGTTTTACACATACAAATGTAGTTATACATACACGCACACGTAAACACACACACACACACACACACACACACACATATATATATATATATATCTATATATATATATATCTATATACATATATATTATATATATATATATATAGGGATATATACTAATATATATATTATATATATATATATATATCTATATATTATATAAGAATATAATATATCTAGAAAGTATATAATTTATATAATATTATATATATATACTATATATGTGTGTGTGTGTGTGTGTGTGTGTGTTCGAAGCTGATGAAGGACTTATCGCTCATAATTTCCCTTAAGTGTAAGTTGCTGAAAATGTAAAGTGAATTGGATATTAAACGAAATTTTTTGCTTAATATCTGTGATTATATATATATATATATATATATATATATATATATACACACACACACTATGTATATATATATAAATATATATATATATATATATATATATATATATATATATATATATATATATATATATATATACACACACACACACACACACACACACACACACATATATATATATATATAATATAATATATATATATATATATATATATAATATATAATTTTTCAAACTTTGTGTTTGAAAATTTAATTCTAGTGTGTAGACACCAGTATATAATATATATATAAATATAGTATATATATATATATATATGTTTTTTTTTTTATGTATATATATATATATATATATATATATATATGTATATGTGTGTGTGTGTGTGTGTGTGTGTGTGTGTGTACATATTAGAACTGAATATTCAAACACAAGTTTCATAGGAGGGATGCTTTGTTCTTTTTGAAACTAATGGTACTTATTTGTTTTCCGTAGATAGTGTCTATTTCGTATTACTTCAGGTTCCGTCTAGCCTCCAGACTGGGAGGAAAACAACCTCTCTCTCCCCCCCCCCCCCCCCCCCCGGGTTCCGCCCACCTGGTCTCAGCTGGCTGAAACTGGGACAAGGGGACCGGAGGGAATAAAGGAGCCGAGGCAGAGCGGGAGAGAGAGGAGCCAGACAGACAAGACAGACTCTTGTCAGTTTCATAACCCTCAAAAAAGTCGGTCAGTCAGCGAGAGGTGTTGGACGATACTGAGTCGTCTTTGCGTAGAGTACAAATTACTGTTCATGTTGTCGGCTAATTGAATAGAATAGAATAGAATATATAATTTAGGCTAAAAGGAGGTCATTCAGTGGCAAAAGGGAAACTGACAGTAAGAAGTTTCGAAAGGTGTAACAGGAGGAAATCCTCGCAGCTGCAGTATGAAACCGTTGTTAGAGAAGGTGGAAAGTCAGATGGAAGAAAAAGAATATGAACAGAGGAACAGAAAAGGGTCGGCTAATCCCGCAAGTCTTCTCATAGTATCTTTCTCGTGTTCGCCATTTCAAATGCTTATTTTTTTATGGTAAACTCTGATTGGCTAGCTATATGAGTATACATAACTTATATATGAATATCTTTTACCACTCTTTGCCCTCATGACAGAATTCGACGTTAATATTAAAGTGATCAGGTTTCTTGCTACGCAAAAGGTTGAAAATAATCTCTACAAATATTTGGTATGAAAATCCTCGGAAAATTTCGGTTGTCTACATCTGGAATGTTCAGCCGGTTACAGAAAGACGCTGCTACATATGATAGATTCTACTTGATATACCAGCTGAGCTTCATTTGCACTGTCCTTTTACTAAATACGAGACTTTTATGCAATAGAAGTCTTGTTACAAGATAGTATAACATAAGTAGAGGCAAGACATTCATACTTTCAGGACAAAATAAGCAATATATCCAAGCCAAGACAAGAGAAATTTCAGCTCTGGGAATGACAAAAATTTAAAATAGGCCTCGCGCTCCATTTCATTCCTGGAATAAGAGTCAGAAATGGCGGTTTTATTTGAAAACCTCCGATGGACTTTTCTTTCATGAAATAACTCTTCCCTGAAGAGATCTTATTTACACAAAGGAAAAACGTTAACATGCACCAAAGATAAGTAACTCGCAAATCCAAATAGACTTATTGACAGAAAAAAAAAAATTCATTTACAAGTCGAGAAATGTTCTTTATGCAAATCAAGAGATATCAGAAGTCAAGTGAAATTTCTTTCAACGCACAAATAAATGCTTTATTGAACGCTCAAAAGCAGAGAGATTTACACAACAAAGAAGTATTGATTTCATATAGTAGATATACATGTTGACACGCGATCTCCAGGTTGAATAACCTGACTCTTATCCATGAGAAATCTGTATTAAACTAACGATAATACTGTGCACAGTTATATGCTGAGACAAAGAAAAAATCAGTAACACTAGACCACCTGAGGTAATATACAAGTGGATATTTATTTTCAAATACAATGATTGATTGATTTTTTAAAGATTTAAGTATACAGGCCAAACACTGTACAACTATGGCCAATCAGCACCTTAAAATCATACATTAATTTAGCTAAAATTCATTATAATTATACATTAAGATAAAAAATTTACCAAACAATATATAATCTTTAGTACTAATTAGATAAATCTTTAAAACCTGAAAAAAGTTAAATTCTGAAATAACAGGTGAGAAAGAAGACAGGCTATCAACAGTTACCCTCCGTCTTTCTTATTGAGTATATTTGTTTTTGTCAGCTTGTCCTCTCACAGACATCACTACACAAATCCTGTTGGTAAATGCTTCAGTTCAGTCTTCATTTACAAGTGTTTTTCCCATCGACCCCCTTTGAAAATAAGTTTATCTACAGCAAGAATATCTTATTAAAACTTTCCTGTTTGGAGGAACCTTTCGAAATTAACTTACATGACATAATATCATCTTAAGCGTGGGTGGGTCGGTTATCTAAGACATAATTATACATGCTACGCTAAAGGTACACAATAACCTGTTTGAGAGAGAGAGAGAGAGAGAGAGAGAGAGAGAGAGAGAGAGAGAGAGAGAGAGAGTAAAGTAAAACAGCAGTAATATGCTATTGCTTTTTCACAGCCCTCAATAGAAGGACTCGACTTTAGAAATCAGATGAGAAGAAATTAGATGATAGAATTTAGGCCAAAGACCAGGCGCTGGGACCTACGAGGTCACCCAGCGCTGAAAGGGAAATTCGCAGTAAGGTTTGAAAGGTGTAACAGGGGGAAAACCTCGAAGCAGTTGCACAATGAAACATTTGTTTAGAGGGTGGAAAGTGAGAGGGGAGAAAGAGAATATGAACGGAGGCACAGTAAAAGGAACGAAAGCGGTTGCAGCTAGGGGCCGAAGGGACGCTACAAAGGCCCTTACGTGATGCCTACAGTGTACGACGTGAGGTGCACTGACGGCACTAACCCCCCACACGGGATAGAAAACGGGATTAGAAACACTTCAATTGCTAGACTAAGTTACAACCAGATTGATGTCAGACTCTGAAAGAACAGCAGTTCGTCCATATGCATAATAGTGGCCATACTATTGACCACACCTTCGTCACTTTATTCTCCTCCTTCTTCTTTCAATGATCTTACAATCTTAACGAACATATTTCTAGAACCATGAACCTGCGAAGCATGAAGGTTAGGTGCGATTTCCCATTTTCTTTAATCATAAACCGTTTACGAGTTGGCTGGTGAAAATGTTGAAATCTGATAAAGTTTGCGTTTGCACAGAAAACACTATTCATCACGCACTGAAAATGTTCAAGATCATACAATTAAAAGTTGCAATGCTTCCTTCAAAGGCAAAGCTATTGTAGCTAGTTTTTCTTTTTTTTATTTTAGTTTACCGTTTGCGGTCACTTTATTCATTTATCAATAATTTTACTTCCTTCCACGTTTTCCTTCGTACTCTCCTCTTGAGTTCGTTTACCTGAACTTGCTAATCAAGTCAGCAGAAATTTGGTTGCTTCCATAAGATTGTTTGCAAATAATAATAATAATAATAATAATAATAATAATAATAATAATAATAATAATAATAATAATAATGTAGGACTATGGCATCAGAACAGAAAGGGTGATACGTGCCAATAGACCAGACTTGATTGACTGACAAAATCAAGAGGAAATTATCACTCACTGATGTTGAAGTACCATGGGACACCAGAGTAGATGAGAAAGAAACAGAAAAAAATGATAAGTATCAAGACCTAAGAATAGAAATAAGAATGATATGGGATACGCCAGTGGAAATCGTACCCATAATCATAGGAACCACTAGGCGCGATCCCAAGATCCCTGAAAAGGAACTTGAAAAAACTAGGTGCCGAAGTACATAGCACCCAGACTCATGCAGAAGAGCTTGCTATTAGAAACAGCGCATATAGCGAGGAAAGTGATGGAGTCCTTAGGGGACAGGATGCAGCCCGGAACAAACCTGGCCCCCTCCCCCACGCTATATAGAAAAAAAAAAAAGATACTAATGAACGAGTCTGAATTTCTCGCTGATAGCATTTTTTTGCAAGTCTAGGAAGATACAAGCTGGGGAGATCAACGTCTCGTTTCTACTTCTAACTTCTAACTAGCGTAATTGCTGCATCAGTCGTGGGAATACGTCATTTCACTTAAATGAGGGCACTCCCACTCATGTTCTAATGAGTATAGGGACTGGTACTCTCGAACGAACTCCCTGAATTTTAAACATTACGTGGAAGAGGTCTTGTTCGTCGTAAGCAATACTGGGTGCATATAAATGTGAAAGCGTTAGTATGAGACATGACGTTTTATATAATTTCGGGGAGAGAGAGAGAGAGAGAGAGAGAGAGAGAGAGAGAGAGAGAGAGAGAGAGGTGCAGCTATATCGTAACCATTGACACCTAAGTTAGATCATTTCATAATTCTAGATAAAATGAAAAGAAGAAGCTCTGGAATTATATAATATTTAAGGGCATAATTCCTGAACACTCATATTATACATTATATTTGTGTAACTCAAGATGCAAGAAAGGCATTCTGAAAATCTGACGAAGCTTGTCTTGCTAATGAATAGCACCAAAATTCTCCAAGGTGCATCTTGATCACCAATCCAAAATTCTATAAATCTAATAGGGCGAGATCGTTTCCATGGCAACAAACTGTCACACGTTAAACTCCACTGAGAGTGAGCCATTTGAAAATGGTCACTCAAGTAGATACACTGTTCCGTTCTCAAAAAACGGAAACTAAGGTGAAATCAATTCTTCCTACAATAGAAAGAATTGAACCATGTGCAAAATTGATCAGCGTTGTTGTTTAATGAGAAAAATACAAACTTATAGAAATCCAGATGGAAATAAGATATTGAAACCTGTACTTTTATCGGATGCAGGCTTATTCGGACCTTGGCTGACTAGGACCTTGGCTGATTCGGACCAGATTCGGACCTTAATCTTGGCTGATTCGGACCATTTGCTAGGCTTGATTCGAACCCATACTAATAATTTTATATTATAGCAATGGATATTTCTATATACGCATTCCGTATCGTTCGTCCCCGCGAATACGAAAGCCACCAGGAATTGGGGCGTCAACTGTATTTCGCCGTGTTTAGTACGAGCCCCTGGGAGTTAATTACAGTCGTCCGAATAAATATTACTTAAAATTCTTGTTCAGGAGGTAAAACTGCATAGAAAAATCGGTCAATCATATGAAGG
>NC_087211.1:55855603-55873103 GCF_015104395.2 Macrobrachium nipponense
TATTCCTATCTGTTGCCCCCGTTCTATTAGTTTCTGTTGCCTCCCGTTCTACATTTCTGTTCCCGTTCTGTTCATTTCTGTTGCCTCCCAATCTATTTATTTCTGTTGCCTTCCGTTCTGTTCATTTCTGTTGCCTCCCGTTCTATTAGTTTCTGTTCCCGTTCTGTTCATTATTGTTGCCTCCCGTTTTGTTCATTTCTGTTTCCTTCCGTTTCTATTCATTTCTGTTTGCGCTCCCAATCTATTATTTCTGTTGCCTCCCGTTCTATTTTAGTATTCTGTTACCGTTTCTGTTTCATTATTGTTGCCTCCCGTTTTGGTTCCAGTTTCTGTTGCCTCCAAATCTATTAATTTCTGTTGCCTCCCGTTTCTATTCCTTTCTGTTGCCTTCAGTCTATTCATTTCATGTTGCCTTCCAGTTCTATTCCTTTCTGTTGCCTTCAGTTCTAATTCATTCTGTTGCCTTCAGTTCTTTCCTTCTGTTCCTTCAGTCCTATTCATTTCTGTTGCCTTCAGTTCTATTCCTTTCTGTTGCCTTCAGTTCTATTCATTTCTGTTGCCTTCAGTTCTATTCCTTTCTGTTGCCTTCAGTTCTATTCATTTCTGTTGCCTCCAGTTCTATTCATTTCTGTTGCCTTCAGTTTTATTCATTTCTGTACACGACAGTTTTGTTGAACAATCATTCTATCGCCTGATAGATTTATGTTCTTTTTTGTTAAATTAAGGCTGATTCAAATTAAGAAAAGATACTGACAAAGGATAATTTTGTGTGTTATATATATATATATATATATATATATATATATATATATATATATATATATATACATATGTATATGTGTGTACACTATATATATATATATATATATATATATATATACACATATATATATATATGTGTGTGTGTGTGTGTGTGTGTGTGTGTGTGTGTATGTGTGTGTAACATAACCGTGCGATGGACAACTCGTTCTTTTCTTCAATAATACTTTTATTTAACGGGATGTACTTATCTAGTCATGTGAAAATAATGCCGCACATTAATTTTATTTTGGAAAAACTACCTATATATATATATATATAAATTGTCCGCGCGCGCGCGTGCGTGTGTGTGTGTGTGTGCGGGTGTTTTGAAATATTGAAAGTAGAATTTTCTACCAGAAATTTACGAATTATATCTCATGGGTACCAAAAAAAAATAAAAAATAGAAAATTCAAATGGGCCATATGTTATTATTGTGAATACTGAATTCCTGACGTTATGGTGTTTGAAATATTTGAATATAGCGTCTCCGCTGTCTGCGAAATACAAATGGGGCGCCTCCTCTCAAGCAATCTGTGTCCTTTGTAAACTTCATAAGACCCCATGTCTTCGGAAGAGTCTCTCAAGGGTGACATTTACCCGAGTAGCTGCTATCTGGAAGCGTTCTCTCGAGTGCACTGAGCCTAATTGCCATGGAAACACACAGCTCCATTATGGGATTAAGATGAGCGCGCCTTTTGCCAAGGGCTCAAGTTCATTCCCTTAATTTGAAATTACCGTGGAAATTACGAACACTATCAGCAGCTTAAGTGGCACCGAGTTAGATCAGTACTTTTGTGTAGTTACCGCTGAGAGGGCCACACGGAACTGAAAGTAGGCCGTTCTGGTTTTGGACTGGACATGTACTGTAAAGGGTAAATTTGAAGCCAGAAGGGATACGCTTATTGGAATCATCTGCTGTAAGACGAAAATGTCAAGATAAATGTACGTAAGTATGTTGGTTAGTGGTTGTGAGACACGGGTCGATTCCTCGGGGAGCGTGTTAACAACGTCTCACTGTTATGATAAAAGTATGGGCTTAAAGTAGCCTACTTAAGTTTAGCTTTCTAAAGTATAGCCATAAGTTTAAAAGTGACATAAAAATACATTTGACCTCAGCATTCCCATTCAATTTATTTTTCTTAAAAACGGAGATGTGCATAAATTTTGACCTGCCTTCCCTACCAAATCTCAGTTCCCACGACGCGTTGTTGGCAGGTCAGCGGTCACTTTACGGGCTAAATTATAGACCACCATCTCCTTCAAGAACTGTAGCGTTGAAGCTGCTATTGCGATATAACAGTATGGAAAGCCAAAGAGTTAACTGCAGTACATGACAGGTCTCGGACGAAACCATAAATGGGGGATTAACATCAAAGAGAATAGCTAAATGGCTAACAATATCGTCCGAGATATATTCCTGAAATCTCTTCAAGTCCCCTGGAGCTAGAATTTTGTTTTTAAGTTTCCTGCCAAGTCATTTGGCCTTTCATTTTCTCTAATATATATGAAAGTCGGTTTACTTGCAGCCGTGATTATATATTCATACATGTTCACGAAGAGAAAGTCAGTATAAAAAAAAAAAACGTGGTAGAGGTAAAGAGAACACTTAATTCACTTTAGTAATTTTGGAGCAAACGCCGATTATACAAAGGAATCTGCGTTTTTTCCAATGGTAAGACTGGATTTAACCGTCATCTCCAGTCGGCCTTATGACCACTGTTATCAGGTGTCTGAGGCTTTCTATTACAGCTTATCGAGACTATTCCTTTAATCTCCCCAACTACTTGCCAGAAAAAAAATGCTGTTTTCTTGGTTGCGTATCTGAAACATTACGTTAAGGATGTTTGACCATGGTGTCGTGTTGGGAAGGGGGGAGGGGGACGGTTTGTGGAGATGGTAGGAGGTTTACAGATCAAACTACTTCCTTAAATTATGTATTTATTATTAGTATGTATGTATTCTCATACATACAATTAATGGGTATATTAATATTTTTACTAAGAATTATTTACAAATAATATTGGTTCACATTGCTCTCAAAACAAACGTTTTTGTGCTTTACTGGTTTTCTAGAAATAAATGCTCTAGGAATGGATCACGTGGTTCAACCCTGTACAATATTCACGGTAAACAGGAAACAGATTGGAATTTGAGGGAACAGTCTGATTACGACAACAGAACACTGCAACACATGACGTAAAGTTAGCTTCACCCGGTACTGGGAAGCATAGATCTGGCAACCACACAATGAAAATTTAAGTGACAAAAAAATCCAACTCGATAAGAAGTCCTCAAAATTACATAGCATTCTGAATTTCCTCCTCAAACTGTCCGTAGCTAACCCCCCCCGCCCCCTTTTTTTTTTTTTTTTAATTTAAACTCGACAAAGATTAACAGCAGCTGCTTTTCTTTGAGGGTGATGGTGCAGTTTTTGCCTGCAATACTAGGCAGGCTGCTGCTGCAGCAAACATTGACATTTTGTAACATCAGGTTTAATACGACTCATTTTTCTAGTGGTGTCTTGGCTACATCTAAAATATATATTAGTTTGCCTATTTTAGTGGTTCTCAACCTTTTTTTGGCTCATGCTTCCTCTCACCATATATAAGAATGTCATTCCCCCTCTTGAAAAATTGTCTGCCTCAAAGATTGCATTCCAAATGATATGCAACAAAATACTAACACAAACACGCAAGATAGCGAACAGAGAGCCCAGCGTGACCTCTCATTAGTGCGGACCAATGCACACTGCGTTTTGTGTGGTCCTAGAGCAAGTTTGAGCCTGCCAATCTGTGTTCATTTTCCCCCTAAAACCTGAAGTTCCCCTCCTGGTTGAGAATCACTGGCATAGTGCATTTATGGAACCTTTTGATCTCTAAATGTTTAAACCAGGAGTAAACACATTTTTGCAATATGGTAACGTCTCCTGAATACTACCACAGTAGGTCATGCGTGTCGTAAAAGGCGACCAAAAGGACAGCTGCTGTCTTGCAGTCTTACCTCTTTAGTAAAAGGCTAGGCCTACTGCCAGTAACTGTGAAAACTGTTGCCTTGCAATCTTACTTTTTAGTAAAAGGCTAGGCCCTCCGCCAATAACTGTGGAAACTGCTGCCTTGCTGTCTTACATTTTTTAGTAAAAGACTAGGCCCACTGCCAACCACTGTGGAAACTGCTGCCTTGGAGTCTTACTTTTTAGTAAAAGGCTAGGCCCACCGCCAATAACTGTGGAAACTGCTGCCTTGAGTCTTACTTTTTAGTAAAAGGCTAGGCCCACCGCCAATAACTGTGGAAACTGCTGCCTTGCAGTCTTACTTTTTAGTAAAAGGCTAGGCCCTCCGCCAATAACTGTGGAAACTGCTGCCTTGCTGTCTTACATTTTTTAGTAAAAGACTAGGCCCACTGCCAACCACTGTGGAAACTGCTGCCTTGGAGTCTTACTTTTTAGTAAAAGTCTAGGCCCACCGCCAATAACTGTGGAAACTGCTGCCTTGCAGGTGGACTCTTTAGTCAAAGGCTCACCGCCAATAGCTGTGGTTGATGACAGCGAGGACATTCGATCGTAAAATCCCCTTTGCCAAATAGTAAACCATGCTGATGTTGTAAGGAAAGGCGCATCAGGCAACCAACCCCTTAGTGTAGGGATAACGGTGGGACAGAAGAAGAAGAAGACGTCTCCTGAATTCAGGTGTACTGGTTTCATTCCCTCTCATTTATTTACTCATCCAATTTCCTGTACTTTGTCTCTCTCTGCAATCTGATTTCCCTTCCTTTGGAGCCCCCTGCCATGAGGTCTTTCAGCTGAAGATTTACTTACCTATCTAGAACAAAAAGAAAAAAAAAACGTTGTCGTGGAAATCAAAATGAAGTTATTTCTACGTAATGTCCAAAATCATTTACAATATTAGCATCATGTAATAAAAGATAATAAACAAAATATAATTT
Organism: Macrobrachium nipponense; assembly: GCF_015104395.2. NCBI lineage: Eukaryota > Metazoa > Arthropoda > Malacostraca > Decapoda > Palaemonidae > Macrobrachium > Macrobrachium nipponense. Next base: position 55,860,348 of record NC_087211.1, read on the forward strand.
CATAGATATAAAGGTTTGCTGGTATAGTGGTTAGTGTTGGGGTATGCCACTCAGATGTCGCTGGTTTGCGTCTCCCCAAAGCGATGAAAAATCACTGCCTCTGTATCATGATCAGTTACTGCTGCAGTGTGGGGTTTGTGGTGGGAGGTTGAAACCAACACTCTTCGGAAGCTTGAATTTCAAGTCAATGGCCCCTGTGCGCTTGTTCCATGTTGTGAAATAATAATAATAATAATAATAATAATAATAATAATAATAATAATAATAATAATAATAATAATAAATTAATAGATAAGCACTCTGGAATTTTTTATTCGTTACTAATTTTGCTTACCCCTTGTAGAGGTGTATATGGAAAAGTGTGTCAGATTAAGCATGAGAGGCAAGACCAGCTATGCGGAAGTCAAGAAACAGCACTTCTGTGTCTATGGAAGGAGAAAATATGAAATACGTGTTTAATAAACATGAATTTTGCATGTTGCATGATAAAATAAAAGTAGAAATGTTAGAAAGTGGGTCGTTGTAGATGTATATTATGTGAAATTCACAAAGACTGGATTGAGCTTCGAGAGCATAAAAAAGGAAGGAAGTTTGTGGCAACGGTGTGGGCAAGGGAGGGAGGGAGGGAGAAGGAGGAGAGATTTAAGGCGATTTAGTCACGCCTCATGAAAATGGAAGAAGACAACTAAGCACTAAAATGGGACTTGAGAGGTTGATGAACTGAGAATAACTTCAGTGAATGTGAAATGGTTTTAATATCCAAAGGGGAGTTGTGAAAGAGATTACTAGTGTGAGCCTCTCAACTCTACCACTCAAAATAGACCTACTTAGTATTTTTTTTATTTTGTGAATACGACAATTTGATCGAGAAACACCCATGAACACATACTCACATTTACTTTACGAAATATATAATGCAAATATCTAGTACTTCACACTAATGCAACAAAGTGCGCTGTTCCTGACATTTTATTTTATCGATCGTAAAGCTCCATTCCATTTCGAAAACATCCGACAGAGTTGGTGAGGAAGTTTTGAAATGTTCAAGACCCCAGGAAGTAACGACAGCTTTCCGTAGTGGGACTCCTGGCTTCAAGACCCCAATCATTATGTCTTAAATTACAAATACGACCCCGGTTTCGGGGCACAAGTTACAAATACGACCCGGGTTTGTGGTGTGCCGGTGCTTGGAGCAAACTAGTGAGCCCGTTTGATGGTGTATGGGGCTTCCCTGAGAAATGAGCGAACGAGCGCCAAAGTGGTCGTTTTGATGATATATCGGTTGGATAAGTTCCTTTCTTCTCTCGCTATTTCTTCCAAATCGTTTTCTGCTTTCGTTTTTCGTTTTCTTTACCAATCCATTTCTGGTTTTGGCGTGAGATATTGTAATGTATCATTCTCCCACGCTTTTATAAATTTGCTGTCGGTTCAGTGTGCTATTTTTATTGTGCTATTCTCTGACTGATTTTGTCTTTAATGTTCTGCAGGTATCAATTAAACCCATTCGTTTATTCCTCACTTAATTTTCGATATTACGTAATATTGAAATTTTTCAGTGATTTCTTTTTATAAGTCATCGTTAACATTTGCCAGCAGTAGTCTCTCTCTCTCTCTCTCTCTCTCTCTCTCTCTCTCTCTCTCTCTCTCTATTTCTTAGAGTGATGGAAATCGTCGAGTTCTATGGTATTCCGACCTATCAGCCCCTTTATCGATCCAGGGTGAATCACATCAGCGACCTGTCACTCAGCCTTTGATCAGATGTATCTCATTGATCGAGGATGAATGAGGCTGATCGCCGCTGGAAGCATTTCCCGCGGTTCGCTCTATCAGATTTTCCACGTGGGAATTGGCTCTCTCTCTCTCTCTCTTCTCTCTCGTGGCACTATTTTATTGTTTGTGAGTATATATATATATATATATATATATATATATATATATATATATAATTATATATTCATATATATATATATATATATATATATATATATATATTATATATAATATATATATATATATATATATATTATAGATATAAGTTTGTATAACTTTGCAGAAATAGTGAACGCAAGCAACAGCTCTTCCTTAGGGGGGTAGTGCCGTCAGTGCACCTCTCACAGTGCACTATAGGCATTACTTAAGGTTGCTTTGCAGCGTCCTTTCGGCTTCTAACTGCAACCCCTTTCATTTCTTTTACTGTACCTCCGTTCATATTCCTCCATCTTACTTTCCACCCTCTTCTGACAGTTGTTTGATAGTGCAATTGCTTTGGGGTTTTCCTCCATTCACTCCTTTCAGACCTCTCCCTCCCAATTTTCCTTTTAGCTCTGAATGACCTCATAGCAGATCCCAGCAGTTTTCGGCCCAAATTATATATTTTATCTATCTATCTTCTCCTGTTCTTTTTATGAGAAAAGTCAGGTCGCCAGGAGAAAGAGCCCATGTCATTGTGGATCATATTTAGCTCCCCCAACGTTATGTTTTGAGCCCTGATCGTGTGTTTGTTTCTTTTCCTGTTTATTAGCAACCCCAAGCAAGCATTTACTTGTGGAAACGAATAGGAGATTTTATTTGCTGTAGTGAATTTGTTATGATAATAATAATAATAAGTAGGGCGCCTTAAAGGCGATAACTCGCGAAGCTTTAAGTTTAAACCATCAAAGAGTTAACTAGGTCTCTCTGAACTCTCTGCTACATAACCCTCATCGTTAATTTCATTTCAAATAGTCTTCCAACATCAAGCTGCAAATATGACAAACTATACAATGCGAAATGATTCTTTATAGCGGAGGTGAGAAGACATAGTTTAACTATGACCAATATTCGAGAAAACTATCGAATTTGGTGCTGAAATCGTCAGTTTTGAGAAAATTATAATGCAATCGTTAAAACATCATTCAAATGTGAATTTATGATATTTTACAAATAAATCTTATATGGAGTGAAATGTAAATACGTAAGGTTTTATCTGCCGAATGAATTTATCTTTTATCTACAATAGTTTTGGAGATATTAGCATTTGAATAGCGTTAGGGCCGGGAAGTGCCCGGCCACCAGAAATGATCCCGTTTCCAGTAAGACTTCATTTGGCTCATAATGATAATATTGATGAAAGAAAAACTGAAATGTGATAAACTTGTAGACGAAACTTGATAGAAATGGTAAATAATTTTAAAACCTCAAAAGATACAAGTTGACAAATACTGGCTCCCTTGTCGTCGGGGGGAGGGCTTAAGAGTCATTAGTATAAGCTATATGACAGATAGGCTACCTTTGCGGGGCAGTCCCATCTGGCCTTGTGTCTGCTGTTGGCTCAACTAAGTGCCAGTACTTTTTCTCTCTCGCTTTCTCTTGAGTTCTTTCTCCTCGTTCATGCGCGATCAGCTTTCTTCCTTCTTGCTTTCCCAGACTGTTGAAACCTTTCCCCATTTTTCTTCCTCCTTCTGGATGCTCAAGTCTTTAGCTTCAGTTTCAGAAACGACCTTGTGGGTGGAGCTCCTTCGCTACAAGGCTCTGAAGGCTCTGGAGACCGAAAGGCCTCCAGTGCATATTCCTGTAAAGTGTTCTCAATACATCTCGCAGTAGAGTCCGACGCTAGTAATAGTTTAATTTACTGTCATTTCTCTTTCATTCAGCTGCCCACCAACAGAAGAGAATAGCAGTCTTTAACTTTTACTTCTATCTGGTATTCACTCCCCATCTTCTCACAGCTCCCGCTAGAATTCAAAGCAATTATTTTATTCATCCGATTATCTCCTTCATTCAATTTTGTATCCAGTGGTGTACCTGTGGGCCATTACTACTCCCCCCGAACCCCTCTACCCAAATTTCTAACACGCGACCCACATTAACTGTGGGATTCATAATGCTGAATTGACTGACATCCGTGTCTTTATTACTTATTGCAAATCTATATTTCGTCATTCTCACAGCAGCTCAGTCTTACCATGAACCCTTACAAATGTGAATGAAAAAATAGTTGAATGAATGAAGGAGGGAAGGACGGAAGGAAGGAATGAACGAACGAACGAATGAATGAATGGAGGAAGGAAGGAAGGAAGGAATGAACAAACGAATGAATGAATGAATAAATGAATGAAGAAAGGAAGGAAGGAAGGAATGAACGAACGAATGAATGAATGAATGAAGGAAAGTTGGACAGAAGGAAGGAATGAACGAACGAATGAATGAATGAATGAATGAATGAAGGAAAGTTGGACAGGAGGAAGGAATGAACGAACGAATGAATGAGTGAATGAATGAATGAATGAAGGAAAGTCGGACAGAAGGAAGGAATGAACGAACAAATGAATGAATGAATGAATGAAGGAAAGAAGGACGGAAGGAATGAACGAATGAATGAATGAACAAAGTAAGGGATGAACGAAAGAATGAATGAATGAATGAAGGAAGGAAAGAAGGGATGAACGAATGGATGAATGAATGGATGAATGACGGTTTGAGGTATCACTGCTGATGAAAGAATAGTGCTTAATCCTTTTTAAGTATATATGTAAGGAATTCATATATACATATATATACACGCATATATACATATATACATACATACATTTATACAATAATATTATATATGTGATCTATAAATTGGGAGACTTTAAAAGAAAAAAAAAGGGCCTATACGTAAAGCCCGCAGTTATGCCTGAACAATTATAATTAACCGCACAGTCGTACTATGCAGGCAAATCTTTGCCATTAACTATACAGTCTTTACATCAGTCTCCGTAGTCAGCCCGCGTCACACACGATGCTCTGGCTGTATAATTGACTTTTGCTGGCACTATAAACAAAAAAAAACTCATATCAGTCATAAACGTCAAATAAGACGTCCAGTGAAAGAGTGGTTGATAAAAACGAATTAAGTACTCCCATGTGAATTTGTTAAGAGTTTAAATTTGACCCCAAGGATTTTCATAATGTTTTTTTGATATTTTAATATTTCATGGAAAGATAATTAAGTTCATAATCGTTTGTTTCCGTTTCAAAGTTGACACATATATAGGCCTAATTTTTTTCTATTTTATTAAAAGGGGTTAATATTGATTTGTTTCCATTTTAAGATTGACTTTGTGAAGTGTGTTACAGTGAATGAAATCCCAGTTTATTACTGTCCTCCTTTGCTTCATTAGTGTGTTGATTAGTCTAATTCCATTTCAAAACGAACTTACGTGGGATGTAAGTAATGACTAAACATACGCAGTCCAATATTGATTGATTTCGTTTCATCAGAAAGTAGAATATTATTTTTTCTCATTTTTAAAAATGAGTAACATACATGATGCATAATCATGAATAGGGGCATATAGGCCCATTCTTCTTTTACATTATTTTGTCATAATAAATATTTCTCCTCATTGAAAAGCTGACTTTCATATATAGTTTATGGGCACGAATAAACGTACATAGGCTTGACCTTTGGATTCTACTTGCCAAGCGAAGGTTTCAATAAATTCTACAAGACATTTCTTGTGGAAAAAATATACGTAAACATTATTCAGACATCCCTATCAATTATAAAAAACACAAGTAAATCCAATGTATCATCAATTTAGGTATAAACACTTTCTAACTTGATAAAACTCAACTAAATGTTCTTCATCGGTACGTGGTATCTGTCCGCGAACGAACAGCGAACCAAGCCAAAAAAATTACCTCCACCACATTAAAGTTGCAATGCGCATGCGCAGCCGTTTGGACTGAGGTTCATCGAGTGAGATGAGCTATTTACTCAGGCCGCCTGCGCAGGCCAGAAAAATTGTGCAGGTTGTCCACACTAACGTTCAGTTATAACTGCGCAGGTATAACTGAATGTTAGTGGCGGGCTTTACATCAGCTGCTAAGAAGGTCATCTAATAAAGAATAAACATCTTTTCTTGATAGCTGGATAATATCAGATATTTCACCATTGGTCTGCATAAATAGAATCAACAGTGTCAATTCATTTCTGTCGTTATTCCCGCAGATTTGTTGCCTTCAGTTAACACATACGTCAGCTTACGCCATTCTTCCCATAGATATGTAGCTTCAAGGCAGATTTACGTACAAATATTATTGTTTTCTCAGGTACATGACCTCTCAACACCATATTAGTCAGCTTGGATCAATCTTTCTAACGAATCTGTTACCACCGATCAACAGAATAATCAATGTGCATTCTTCTCCCCGCTGATCTGTTACCTCAAATGAAGTAGTAGCTAATCTAGTTCCGTGGTCCCTCCCGCAGATCTACTACCACGGCGAGAAGATCGGAGTGGAGGTGGTCGTCAGCAACAAGTCGAATAAACACGTGAAGAAGATCAAAGCCAGCATCGTGCAGCTCTGCGACATTTCGCTCGGACCCACCGGCCAGATCAGGAATAACGTCGCCAGCATCGAGACCCAGTGAGTAAAAACGTGTAGTATCGCATTTGACTCTCCTTGGTTGGAGCCCACAGTGCTACGTCATGCTCAGCACGCACGTGACCTACTGTGCGCTCCCTACGGGGTGACTCTGCCAGTAAACAGTGTTCCTTGATTCTTTATATTTCTAATTTTGCTGGGGGTCAACTGGTAACATTTTACATGGGTGAGGATGACAGTAAGTTTGTTCAACTATCGCTTTATTAGTATACAGCCATCTTTTTTTATGCATCTTTACTTTTTTCTCTTTTCCTTCAAGAAAATTAGTGAGTTAATAGTTAATCCTCGTGATATTTTCACTTCCCATATATGAATGTGTAGACTTCTTCGAATAGTGACAATAGTTAATTCCCTTAAAAGCAAAATAAACAGCGTAGTTTTTATTTATTTATTTAGGAAAGATTGAAAGCTGAATTGTGTTACTATTTTTTTATGACGTATAGACAGGAAAGTTGCTGCTCTATTGTAAAAGTAGGTCTTAGGCAAGGTTATGTGGTTCCATCTGCGGTTGTGATATTCACTTCATAGAGTCGTCAGGGAAAGAGAAGGTGTTGGTGCTGTACTGTAACGGGAAACAAAATTATGCATTGTGGAAGAGGCGATTTTTAGGGTGAAAGTGTGGAATGTAGTAGTCATAAGAAAGAGAATTCTCATTGATGTGAGAAAGAGATTTCAAGCAAGGGAAGCAGTTCGACCTGGAAATAAAGCCTCAGTATGTGCCTTCCCGTTTGCCCTGAATCCAACCTGTTTAATTGCAGACGAGTGTGTCCATGTCTGACCTTGGTCTAGAACTCTAGATAGAAGAAGCTTGGCCCTTTGCGAGCATGAGCTCTTGATCAGTAGGTATAGGATTCTATCCCTAGAATGTAATAGAAAGAGAAAATGAGATAAAATATTTTCAAGTTTTTAAAAGAAAGAAAATACACACTGGAAGTGGATGAAGTTTACTTCGGTGAGATGACGAAAAAAGCACCTCGGACTGGTACTATTAACGTTAAATGTTCCTATTAAATGGCCCCGCTCCCTAATCATAGGTTGTGATGCTTGGGAAACCCTTTACTGTTTTTTTTTTTTTTTTTTTTTTTTATGGTGAGAGGGGATTCCGTGTGTACCTATATTCATAAGCCGCGGATAAAAGAGGTTTAACATAAGATCAATTTTAAAATCGTAATGATAAAGTCTCTGAACGAATATCATTCTCGACATAAATTAAGCTTGGTTGCGTCTCTGCTTCTAATGATATTATGCCAGTTGCCCCTATTCAGTATCGTAGTGTTTTTGTTGCCATTCTTTACCAGAGTTTGAGAAATGTTTCACTGTTGGCAACTTGCGTCTCCAGCATATCTCCCCCCCCCCCCCGCCCCCCCGCCACCATGATGATAGGGCTTATTTTATTGAGCAATAACCTGTATGACTAGGTATTTGGTTTTTCGATGTTCATACCTTACATGGGATTTTTAAGTCAGGATGTGATTAAGTGAGGAAGATTCTCCCAACGGTATTTTGTAATTTACTAAGGAAACTGGGCTTCTTCGTAATATCAAGGTGTGAATTTTGATAAGTTTACGCATTTGAGTAGTTCTTTTGTGTCAACTATTGTAGAAGAAAAGGTTTCAGCAGCGAGTTGTTTAAAAGTGTCACAACGGTGTTCGATGTCAATGGCCTCTGATGTCAGTCAAGACGGCCGTGTCACGAAAAAAAAAAAAAAAAAAATGACTCGTACACCCTTTCATGTAGGAAGAACAACTCTCAATAGGATTTTGGCCGCTTCGTTTCTTTGCAAGGGGCGCATGTCATTATTTGAGTACTGGTTTAACATGAGGTGTCTGTGGCCGCGTGAGTTGACGGGAACGTGTTGTCACCCGTTCAATTTCTAAGGCTTCGGTGCCGCCATACTGTCGCTCCGATGAATGTCAATCTTCGACAGAGGGGCGTTTTTCATTCGTAATTGGTTCAAGGTCCCCTGAGGAGTCGCAGATTTTCTCTCTTTCTTTCTCGTACCGCAAGTGGCAGCAGCCCCTTGGAACGATGTGTGCCCAGATGTTGATCTGAGTAGGGGATCATGTACCTGGTTGCTAATCGACTTGTGGGTCTTGGCTATATGAGAGAGAGAGAGACATATGTGTGATGAGGAATCAGGACTCAATTTACTTATTTACACTTATAGCGCAGAAGAAAAAAAAAACTGAATCTTTACGAGACACTTTCCCTCCAGTGTTCTTTCATTTATTTTCTTAAACTCGTATCATGACGACCACTTGAAATATTATGAGTAAGTTCGAAAAGATATAGGTAGTTGCTATATGCCAACAAAGCGTTTCACTTCACCACTGTTTGATGATACTTTGGAACTTGGTGGATTACTGAGGTAGTAAGTATATTGCGGTGCAAGCTCATGTAAATTTTGAGTATCTGAAGTCTCAAAAGACGGTTCATTCCATTTATTTCGTTCTTGCTTTAATTGACAGAAAATTTTGTTTAAAAATGTCATTTCTGAAAAGTCCCCTGAAAAGAGACCAACTTTAAGGATATGGATTGATATTTGCAGAAAACCATAGTTCAGCCAGTTGGCTTGTGTGATAATAAAAGTTCATTTAGTCCCCCTAAATAAACTGAGTTCGTATCTTGCTTGTAAATCGTCCAAATACGCCTGGTTTAATATCTATACGTACATACATACATACATACATACACACACACACGCACACACAAACACACACATACACACACACACACACACACACATATATATATATATATATATGTGTGTGTGTGTGTGTGTGTGTGTGCGCGCGTGTGTGTGTGTGTATAATGTATGGTTGAAATTGAACGCCCAATGCCTCATTGCCAAAGGAGAGTTCCTATTTTCGCAAAAGAAATCAGTTGCAGCCTCCCACATGAACAGTGATCCGACAGACGCTGCAGCAGTGGGACTGAACCCACAAGGAGCTGGATCGTATCCACCAGCCCTAGACAGAAAATGAATATGCTGACCTCCTTATTGACGATAAAGTCAAGAAAGGGTTTGCATCACATAGCTCCAGCCCAGCAACCCAGCCCGCCCAAAGATATTTTCACAATAGGTGCTTTGATGAGCGTGATGCGTTTGAGAAGAGTTCCATCAGATGAATAACCCTATTAGCAAGGACACTGGTACCAAATGAGGAATCTTCTCTAAGGGCATGCTTACCGCAGCGGCTAATCAAACAGACCCAAAGAATTAACGAAGAGATTTCAGGCAGCTGCAGATTTCAGAAGCGGTGTCAGTCACTTTCAGTAAGATACAGACCTCTTATTATCGTCTGCACGTCCAAAGGAAAAGCGCCTCTCACCATGCGCAACAATCCCCTAGGGTGCTGTATCCCATTCAAGAGCCAAAAGCCACTTAAGAGGAAAGACACAACACCCCTTCAGGACCAGGATCTGTAAAAGCAGCACACCCATCAGCCGTGCTACCCCTAAGCCGGCCTCCTAAAAACAAGTTCCAGCCAACACTCAAGACCAGTGACCAGAGCAGCAGCAAAAGCGGCAAATGCAGCCTGAGCCGGACCATACAACTCGACCCCATTGAGTATTACAGCACCGACAGATTCTGAAAACCTGTGCAAGGATTCCTGATCATAAGATATGGAGGAGCTCCTCGATCTTACTCCTTGCAGATTTGCAAATTTCACTCAATTACAAGTTTCTTACGAACAAGAGGCTGTGATAAGAGGGAAAGAGGCTTCAGTAAACTGCAAAAAATGAGTTAGATTCAACAGTTTATCATCGGGAATGAAGTAAAACTGCTGAAGACTTGGAAAGGGCCAACAACTGATCCAGTCGTAAAATACACAAGCGACTTCATGCTGAATGCTGCCGTAGCTCTTGTTCATGAGACGAAGTCTGTTGTTAAATCCGTATCGAATTCATATGAACAAAATCCACCAGAATTCTCGAAAAGGGAAATAACATACGAGACATTCATCACCTACTTCTCTCTCTCTCTCTCTCTCTCTCTCTCTCTCTCTCTCTCTCTCTCTCTCTCACACACACACACACACACACACACACACACACACAAACAGCGAAGGACTTGAAAGGCTTCGCGTCATGTCGTCTATTTAGCTGCGTCATTTAGAAATCTCATAACACATCATTCTGTCATATGTATGTCTTAATTTACTTCGGTCGCGACAGCAGCTACAGCCTCTGCAGCCTTGAGGTGCACGGTTACCGTATTCTTGAACCTTCGACTTTCAATCTATTTTATGATTCGGTACCGAATGAATGAGAATATTTAAAACAAATAAGTCTGGAGCCTTCGTTACAGCAACAACGTGTCGTTCCTTTCCATCGGTTTTGTGACTTGTAATTCGAAGGCTTTTGTAGATCATTATTTCACTTCATGTGGTCATATTTACATTTTCGAGCGTTTTCCTCGGCATTCGTGTCATGTTGCCGCTGAGCATTTGTAACCATACGAATTTCTTGAAAAGTCTGACAGTGTTATCGCTGAAATGTATTTTCACTTTCTAGTGAACTGGTTGAACAATACTTACGATGATCTTTTTCCGATCGTTTAGAGGTCTCCCGTTTGATTAGATATTTCATCTTGCTTAGGGTGCAGTAGGTTTCAGCTGAGTTAATAAAAACAAAACCACTCTGAACTCGAGACATGAATGGTTTTCATTTTGAAATTAAATTATACTTGGTATCAGAATGAGCAACAACAAACGATGGTAAGATATTAATCAGATTCCATTCCAATGGTTGTTCTGTCACCCTGTAGAAACTAAGGCTGAAATTGGAGCCAAAGAGATCCAAAATGACGCCTGAACCGATTTTGTAATGGGTCTATTGCCTTCTAGGAATTACCCAGTAGGAACTGCGCCTTGAGTTTTTTTTTTTTCCTATTAAGGGGGTAAATAAACTCAAATATTAGAAGCAGTCGCTTCAGGGGTTCAGGAGGGAACCTTTGGTCCCTAATCCAACAGGACGGTCTCTTCGTGGACCTAGCTGGGGGATCCAGGGACCCAGGTTTTAAAAAGGTTCCTACTCTGGAGCTTCCTGCTGCAGAAGTTAAAGGGAACCTCAGGGGTTGCAAAAAGTTTAAGTCGCCCTTATGCAAATATGTTTGCAGACTAAACTTTAACCAGCCCAGATATTTATCTTGTAAAGTGTAGCCCAACATAATAGCTATGAGCACGTGTTTATATATATATATATATATATATATATATATATATATATATATCATATATATAGATATATATATATATATATATATATATATATATATATATATATATATATATCTATATATATATATACTATATATAGATATATATATATATATATATATATATATAGAAGAGATGAAAAAAAATGGAAAACAGAAAGGAGGTGGATGGCAAGTGTAAGAATGTAAGGAGGGCAGTGGTGTGGTTGAGAGTAATAAATAATTCTTCAGTCATATTAAGGCTGAGATTTATAGAACATAACATTACCAAGTATACCAGGAGAGGTGTGTGGTATGATTTTGAATGTGAAAGTACAACTGATGACAGAGCCATTTGTATGGGAAGAACAGTAAAGGTGTGAGGAAGGACGATGGGGCGTAGATCAAGTGTTGTGGATGGAACTGGTTTTTAGGAAGTGTAAAAGTCCATGGTAAGGTCCAATAAAACTATGGCTGAGCAGATTGCGTGGCACTGTGGATAATATTAAGGATGTATGTTGTAAAAGATGGGTGTTGAAAATCACTGAAAGTTTATATGAGAAAGGCGAAATCTCCATTAGAATATGTTGATGTGGGACTAAATGGTTTGAAGTAAAAATTCCTCCTAGACTAGGGTGTGTTCATGTTTGTTCAGTATCAATATGTAATCGATGTATGTGCAAATTTTTAGAATAAGAAATGTTATTAAAGGTGTCTATATATATATGATACAGCACTGGAACTATTGAAAAATTGAAAGTTAAGAGAAGAAAAATTAAAGCAAATATGAGCATGAGTAAAGTTAAGAGAGTGAATGGAACGGACAAAGATAGAACAATGAAAGTGAGTGTGGATGGTGGAATAATAAAAGCAGTCAATTCATTAATGTGCAAGAAGGTAAAATCCCTGGGAGTAATTTCTAACTTGATGGTAGGATAAAAGATTTTGTAAATTACAGAATGAGTGTCTTTGGTAGGCAAGAGAAATACTTGAAGGTATGATTGAGGCAATTTTTTTATGTGGAGGTGAAGTATGGAAGTTTAATGTGATAAATAGAGCAAGTGGTAGAAAGGTTAGCATGGTCTTTTTAGATGGTTTGGTCGTGTAGGAAGACCGGGGGGATGATATATCAGTAGCACATA
>NC_087211.1:55875603-55900781 GCF_015104395.2 Macrobrachium nipponense
TGGCCTGCATTCATTTGGACCTTTAGTATCAGCGATTTTATGGGGATATTTATATTGGAAGGACGAACGAAATTTTTATTGTGGTCACTCACGAAAGCACTTGGATGGTACCTAGGGTTATGTATCATTCATTTTAATACCTATGGTCGTCTTCTAATCTTGACTGCCCTACTTTTCATAGACGTTTCTTCCACGTTGCCCATTTTATATCTTCACGAAATTACCTCTATGTCATAGGCAATAAAATTCGCTATATAAACTTCGCAAGTTTAAATATATAGTGTATATATATATCGTATATACGTATATATATGTGTGTGTGTGTGTGTGTGTGATGATATATTGATGTATTTTCATATGTGTATCTATATGTGTTATAAATACACTTACATTTATACGATTATATATATATATATATATATATATATATATATATATATATATATATTATATATATATATATATCATCCGCCATTTCTAGTCCACTGCAGGACAAAGGCCTCAGACATGTCCTTCCACTCCCTTCTGTTTATGGTCTTTCTATGCCATTCTATACGCGCAAATTTTCTTAGCTCGTCAATCCATCATCTTCTCTTCCTTCCCCTGACTCATTTGCAATCTCTAGAGACCCATTCTCTTATTCTTTTTGTCCATCTATTATCTTCTGACATTCTCACTATATGTCCTGCCCACGTCCATTTCTTTTTCTTACTTTTTGTTAGAATATCCCCTACTTTAGTTTGATCTCGTATCCATGTTGCTCTTTTTCTGTCTTTGTGTTATTCCCATCATTATTCTTTTCATATCTCTTGGAGTTGTAACTAGCTTATGTTCTAAGGCTTTAGTAAGGCTCTAAGTTTCTGGTTGCATAAGTTAATACTGGTAGGACCATCTGATTGAGTACTTTTCTTTTTAGGATAAGTGACATTACTTTTCATAATCTCATTTTGTTTACCAAAATATCTCCTTCCCATGCTTATCCTTCTTTTAATTTCGGTCTCATGTCCTGGGGAAACACTTACTGTTTGTCCTAAATATGTATAATCATTAACAATCTCTTGAGTTTCGTCCATAACTCTTATTTGCTGTCTCTCTGCCTTTTCATTGAACATTATCTTAGTTTTCCTTATATTCATTTTGGGTCCTACATTTCTGCTTTCTCTATCCAAATCTTCCATCATCTTTTGTATTCCTCTCCTGATTCATTGAGTAGAACTATTTCATCTGCAAATCTAAAGTTGTTAAGGAATTCCCCATTAATGTTAAATTCTACCTTTTGGCAGTCTAAATTCTTAAAAACTTCTTATTTAGGCATGCTGTGAATAATTGAGGAGAGATGGGTCTCCCTGTCTAACTTTTTTCTCAATCGGAAATTTCTCAGTGTCTTTATGTAGTTTTAGGATTGCTGTAATGCCCGTACAGATATCTTCAAGTATTCTAACATAAGACTCACCTATTCCTTGCTGAAGTTTCGACAGAATCAAAAGCTTTCTCATAATCTACAAATGCCATACATAGTGGTTTGTCATACTATGTTGATTTTTCCTTTAGCTAATTATTTACAATGATATTGTCAGTTGTTGAATACCGGCTTCTAAAACATGCCTGCTCTCTTGGTTGATTAAGTCTAGCTGTCTTTCTATTCGGCTTAATATATATATGAATATATATATATATATATATATATATATATATATATATATATATATATATATATATATATATATATATATTCTTTTATCAGTTTTGTCACTTGATAATGAAACGTAATTATTGGAACAAATGATCAAACTTCAATCGCTATAAAATGCAGACTTCTGCAGTTAATAAGACACTTGTTGTAACTATTTGCGTTGAAGTCTAAAGCTCAGTTCCCCAGCAAGAAGTCATTGACAAGAACGGTTTGGCCTGGAAGTTCAAATAACGAACTGGAGACGATGACTACGAAGATTCCTTTCAGGAATTTCAAGGCATCTTTCGATAGTTGAAAAATGACTTATTCGTGGAAGGCATCGCCTGACTTGCTTTTCGAGGAAAGTTTAATTTCAAAATGTATTTGGTACTGCTAAAACACCAAAGACAATAAGCCATTTTAAAATTGTCGGATGGCAAACATTCTCCCCTCGGAGTGTGATATTTTTGTGGCATTGGTGTGCTTCTGATCCAGATGTAACTCGTTAAATAAGAGAAACGTCATAGATATTGTTAACCATTTTTTTTGTTAAAGGTGCTGATTAAATCCGTGAATGAGGACACAATTGAAACTTGAAAAATGTGTTGATTGACAACAGAACAGAGTGGATAGTTAGGTGATCATTTAGGAAAGCTCTTCGAGAGTAAGTGTAGTCCGAATTCCCATAGACCACGTCACGGTGCGTGATCAAGGAAAATGTGTCTATAGCATCTTCAGTCACCTCCATTTACAAAATGTCATTGAGTAGCTTCGGAAGACGTTCATGATATAAATTGTCTTCTCTGGTAGTTGAGGGGAAGTCACTGACTTGTCAGATATTGAATCAGGTTTCATAACCGAATTTTTAGGATTGCTTCACTTCAGGGGGATAGTGTTCTTAGTATACCTCACGCGATGCACTGTAAGCATTACTAAAGGTTATCTGCAGCATCCCCTCGGCCCCTAGCTGCAACTTCCTTCATTCCTTTTACTGTACCTCCGTTCATATTATCTTTCTTCCATCTCGCTATCCACACTTCCCTAACGATTATTTCATAGTGCAACTGCTTTGAGGTTTTCCTCCTGTTACGCCTTTCAAACCCACCTACTCTCAATTTCTTTCAGCGCTGAATGACCTCAAATGTCCCAGTGATTGGCCTTTGGCTTAAACTCTATATTCCATTCCATTTCACTTATTCTTCAAAACTTTCAAAATAGCATTTGTATTTTACCAAAAGAAACATAACATAAGGGAACAACTCTGAGCCTCCTCACCCTGTTGGTGTCTTTATGGTTGGAAAGCAGGTAAAATTGGATGGCGTTTTCTTAGGCCTATTGCTATAGTAACAATGAGTATGGAATGAAAGGCCTTTGCAGAAAATTCTATTTCGCCCACCACCTTCGTGTGTAAAAACGGGGAGACTACAGAGGGCACTCAACTGAGCATTTTATAACCGATTATATATATATATATATATATATATATATATATATATATATATATATATATATATATATATATATATATGTGTGTGTGTGTGTGTGTGTGTGTGTGTGTGTCATTGATTGAGCTCAGCAGCAAATAGAAGCATCGCAGATTCAAACGATAGATGATCATTATATATATATATATATATATATATATATATATATATATATATATATATATATATATATTATCTATATATATGTTGTATGTTTGAAACAGTAGATACCGTTGGAGGGTAGTGAGTGCCGTCAGGGCACCTCATGCGGTGCACTGCAGGCATTACTTAAGGTTCTTTACAGCGTCCCTTTGGCCCATAGCTGCAACCCCTTCCGTTCCTTTTGCTGTACCTTCTTTCATATTCTCTTTCTTCCATCTTACTTTCCACCCTCTCCTAACACTTGATTCATACGTTTCAGCGTAAATTCTATTATATTAAGTTCCAGCAGCAGATGGGTTCTTGTTAAAAGCTGACTTCTCTACTGCTTTAAGAAGAGACTCGCCTTCCCTTCAGTAGCTACGTATTCTAGCTGCTTCCCTTCTTGTTCATCAGGCGATTGTGGTAGGGGGGGTTGTGGGGGCAGGGGTTGACAACGACAACCTCATGATGCTGGCGATAGATAACCGCCCTGAAGACAAGAGCCTTTTGGGAGATCGCTTACCTCCGTCAAGGCCTAGTCACTGACAACCTAAAATGGGTCCGTTATCATACTCTTACAAAACGATGTCGCTGATAGTGATTGTGTTGTGAAACTGCTCACTCAAATTACATTCAGTGAAACAATAATGGCGTTATTTGATTTATTACTATACTAGATTCATATCAACCGTGCATATGATGTCTGGGCCAGTCCCATACGTTGTAAGGGACTGGCCTAGACATCAAATGCACGGTTGATCATGTGAATCTACTATAGTGTCAAGTGTTGTTGTCATACGTAACATTCAATTCCATCCAGATTAAGTAATCCTCAATCTTAGATTACATTTATGTAGCTAACGAGAAAAGAGATTTAATACGAAATGTAATACTTTACTTTGTTGAAGGTGGAAATTTGTTTCATAAAAAAAAATAAATAAATAATAAATAAATAAACATGGAACCTTCTTGGCACCAGTTAGTGACATTATGAACTGTGAAAAAAAAGTGCTTAATGTCATCGCATACATAGCGTATATGTTTAATTATATCAAGGCATTATTTCGACGGTTGGAATCAAGACCTTCCTTCCAATACGGCTTCTGTGATGTGTCCTTGACCTCCTGCCTTGAACTGTCGCGCCCTTGACGTCAGATAAATCAATTAATCCAGCTCAAACTCCCATTATGTACAAATCACACGCTTCCACTTCTCCGGAGGACAGAAAATGAGCTTATCCTCTAGAGAGTAGTTACGGCAACACTCGACCGCCGAGATTAAACACGGAGAGCTCCAGATGAACTCCTTCAAGGTCGAGGACTATACGGATTGAGAGAGCTGCCCTGTCCTCCAAGTAGACGTGCCTTTGAAGTCTCTCCTTGGTCCGGTCATCGGTGACTTTCATGGGTATTACTTTACCGCCCTCCTTTTCTCCCTTTGGAAGCTATATATACGCTACTCAAAGGTATTGCGGTGCATCAGTCTCTAATCTCCTTTGAGAAGGTAGTCACATAATATGTTAGTTGAGGGTATTAAATTCTCTCTCTCTCTCTCTCTCTCTCTCTCTCTCTCTCTCTGTCAGTATGTATTGTGTGTGTTATTATATTATATATATATAGTATATATGATCCCCATATATATAATATTAGTATAATTATAATTATATTACATTATAATGTATAGATATTTATATATTTATATTTATATATATGTATATTATTATATATATAATCTTATAATATATATTATATGTTATATGTATATATATATATATATATTAATATAATTCTAATATGTTTATTTAATATATATATATATATATTATATATATCTACTATTAGTATATATATACGTATCTAGTGTATTTCAAGCAATGGTCCATTACAAGAAAACTGAACACAAGATTACATTTTTCCCATATTCTTTTTTCGTAAAGTGAAAAATCCATGGTTTTCGTCCTTTATGCCCCATGAGTCATAAATACCCCAGTAGTGTAACTGTATATAACCTGTAGATGTTGTTCTAATTGCATAATTGCAAGTATATAGCAATTCGTTCCTAATTGTCCTTCCGTTACAGAGAAGGATGTCCCGTGGTACCAGGAGCGGGACTGAGTCGTACCTTCGGACTGCTACCAAAACTGGAGAACAACCTCGAACGTCGAGGGGTAGCCATGGATGGACGACTCAAGGCCGAAGAGACAAACTTGGCTTCTTCTACCTTGTAAGTGTAGAACGGGAACAATTTGCAGTTTTATAGGAGCTTTTGCAAAAGGTGCATTCCTACGGCTATTTACCAAGAAAACCATTCATTTGTTCCCTGGGAATAAGCGATCCTAAAAAACTATAGTCGTGTTTTAAATCACACTGTTAATGCCATCCACAATGTTTGAATGTTTTTGTTCAAGTGTTTTGGTTTGTTCGCCTTCATTCAAGACCAAGGAAGCACAACATAAGTATAATAGTGGTGTGCCGGAGAGTACTGAGGTCAGTTGAAAGACATGAATGTCTCAAGGTTAAAACAGTGAGGTGTCGCTTTTTCATTAATTTGTGTAACTCTCGCCCCATAAACTGGGTAAATGAAAAACGTTTGTCATCTTGAAATAGTCATAACAGACCCATTGGAAATGGGGTCCAGAAACTGAATGGTTTACAAGTTGAAATTAGGTCCTTGAGTAAAAATTTGTCTGAGCAAATAAAAATACCATTCATGTGAACTTTTATTTGCTCTAAAATCTTCATACTGTTAACCAGCCGTCACATCTGTCGATACTCTTTTGGAAAGTTAAGGGTTGCTATCATTTTCTTTTGTCAATAGTAGCCATCTAAATGAAGCACCAAAATGAAGTGATCTCTCAGACTAGTCAAGAAAAAAGCAACCA
This sequence comes from Macrobrachium nipponense, assembly GCF_015104395.2. Classification (NCBI taxonomy): domain Eukaryota; kingdom Metazoa; phylum Arthropoda; class Malacostraca; order Decapoda; family Palaemonidae; genus Macrobrachium; species Macrobrachium nipponense. The sequence goes on from NC_087211.1 coordinate 55,881,782, forward strand.
GGAGGCAATAGAATTCCGGTCATATTTGGTCGTTTTTGGTGACCCTGCATCAGTAACCCCTGAAGATGTAACCTTGTAGCGTGGAACTCATTAAATGACAGTTATCATAATTTGGACTAAAATTGAACGCCGCCATTCTGTTCATCAATCTCTTACACTATCTGTCTGTTACTTACTGTGAGTCACCTTTTTCAGATTCACCAATCCGGATCACCGGGAGCAGTTCGGCGTGGTGGTATCTTATGTGGCTAAAGTGAAACTCACCATGGGCACTCTCGGAGGAGATCTGGTAGCTGAGGTCCCTTTCACCCTCATGAACCCTCCCCCAGAGGATTTGACCAGGGTAAGTCCTCCCCTTCTTTTGAAGGCTGCTTGGAAACAAAGAAAGCAATAGAAGGTAACTGAGGTGTAAGCGTCAATGCAAATAAACTGTTTTTAAGATTGACTTGTAATCGTGACTAGTTTTAAGTAGGGCATTCATATCTGTAGAAACCGAGCAAGGTTTTGTTGATTTTTAATTTTTTTTTCTTGTGGATGCGAAAAATTAACAATGAAGGGGAAAATATCTACGTATATCAATTAGGTATTTTTTATGAGCATATATACTTTTATAACTGTTTGTTTTTCTCAGTCCTATATCCATTGCATCTTTCCATGACCGTTGATACAAGAATACATCTTAAAGAGACTAAACACCCTGGACCAATGACTTTACTGCTACATATTATATTTGGAACCGAAAAGGGATTCCTTTGTCTTAAAGTACAAGAGATATAGTTTCAACGTCACAGAATTTCTATGCTTTCTGTAAATGTTTTATGAAGGTTACTTTAGGCACCATTACACTTTTAAATAACTTTAAATGTTATACGCTTTTTGAAATGACGTTAAAGAGTTGGACCGTTTCCCAATTTTTGAATGTTGTATTGTTGTAAGAAAGAAAAATGAGTGAGGCTTTTACGTTGGCGTTGGGCAACATGGGCTAGAAGAAAATGAATGAACACATTACATTCCTTGTGAACAGAGCTTTTCCCAATGAAATTGCCATTTCTTATTTCGCAGCAGTTTTTTATTTTATGAATGTCAACAGTCGATAGAGTAACAACCCTCTACAAATAACCTTAATCCTTTTATTTAGGCTGAAACGCTGAGGGCAGGCCAGCCCGAGAGCCTTGATGAATCCACCCGCCTTGTGATCGAGGACTGCCACAGGATGTCAGTCTCCGACAACCTGAACCTGATGGACACCCAGAAGTCTGTGGACTCTCTTGACGCCCCCATTCACGACGATCCCTTCTCGAAGAGCAAAGTTGAGGATGGCGGCAAGTCGCCAGCAGACTCCGCGAGCAAGAAGTGATTTCCTTCTTCTAACGTCTGATCTCTCTCTCTCTCTCTCTCTTTATTTTGTAATTTCCTCCTTCTTTTGGTCAGTGACTTCCAAAATGACTTTGGTTTTGGAATATAAAAATCATTCGTTTTGTACCCAGTAAAATAAGATTTTACTTCAGTTCAGAAAAATAGGAAATTTCAGTTCTTTTTGGAAGGCTGATGTGACCGCTCTTTATAATATTTTATTCTTCTTCTAAAATGCATATGATTGACACAGAGGCAACAAATTTGATGTGCCAGATAGTGATGAGAAAGTGCATTTCCCTCAAATAAGACTTAAATGGATTAATGGCTTTAAGTAATAATATGATGAAGACATAATCCGTGACGCAGTCCGTTTTAGGCTTAGCTAATGAAGACTTACTTCTTTGTGATATCATCAGGAAATATTCCTCCCGTACATTCCCCTCCTAAATCATACTCGTGCTTCTTTTTAAGATTATTGCCATTCTTTGGAAGTTTATCAACGGGAAACTGTCATATTCTTAATGATACGCCCTTCCATTATAGTATACCTTGAAAAAATAAGTGCCAATACATTACCAGGAGAACATTTTATTCGAAAACTTCATATTTTTGACATTCATTTCTTTTAATCTTTCATGTTTCTTGTCCTTTTTGTATCCATTTCTGTTACAGTATTTCTTTGACAAGCAGATCATACTGAAGTGTATTCTAATCTTCCGATTTCATTTTGTTTTTCCCTAATTATTTCTTCTTATGTAAAATAAACGTGTTGGTCTCTCTTAAGAATCATTAAGAGAAAATTAACTCCTCTTTCTTGACGTCATCTATTATATTTCATGTATTCAGTGTTTGTGATGCTATTTCGGACATCTCATTTGGCTAACAGTTGAGAGGTCCACACCAGGCCTCTAATATATCCTGGAGTACCTTCCTTCATTTGCGAGCCGCCCTAAGGCAAGGGCTCGTGCTGGCACAAGGCCAGAGTCATCTAAAAACAGCCAGCCAGTTACTTCGGATATTTGAGGCCCAGAAGGAGGGTGATGATGTTCAGAGAGGTCTTAGGTAGGACTTCGAGTTCTGTCTCGTCATGACCTCCCTCCGCTCTCTCTTACTACCTACTCCTTGCAATGGTGATGTTTTAATGTAGCGGGTACCCTAATAAAGATTATAATCTTCACAGTCGTTTTCTTTGTTTTCCTGGTTGTTGTATGCGTGACAGCGGAAAGGTAGAAAGGATGTAACGGTGAATTCTATGAACGCTGTGCCTTCTCAAAGTAAGCCACTCTCAACCGAAATCGCTAGTGCCATGTAATTACGGGATAAGAAACAGACGACCGGAAAGAGAACATTCGGCAAGGTCCCCCGGTACTTTTGTGGTTGGGTTGTCTACGTATTATTTGGGACACTTCATTTTCCAGGTTATAGAGTTCGCATACGAATAGTAAATGACCGGTCTCTTTGAATTATTGCATGTGCCAGGAGAATATTTTCACACTAATGGAACATTATCGTAATGAATCATTCATTACCATCTAATTACGAAGCAATTCTATTCCTTCGGCACGTATGGAGAGGAAAATTATAATCTTAGCAGCAATGTTTACTCTCGTTTAGTATCGTACCAAAACCCGTGTAATAAATAAGTAAAAAGCCACAATAGTGTATATGAGCGACTATAGTATTTTTCAAAATCCAAAAAATGTTAAAGGAGGAGCTTTCGGCCGTTTGCACAACGCTCCTCTTCAGCCAAACTGACAAAAATGGGAAGCATCGCACAATCTTTCGGAATAAATTAAGAAATGGCGATTGTGCAATAGCTGTTGTGATCTTTTTAACGGCTGTCTCTCGATAGTACGGTGCTCGTTACTGATGACTAGGTAATTCGTGGACGGTGAACGACTTCCTGCATCGGTGCCGCCTGTCGTTTCTGCGGCAACTGCCGCTTCGACGACCTATTCTTATTCAGTTGGCTGAGGAGGACCGTTGTGCAAACGGCCGGAAGCTTCCGTTTTTAACCTTTTTTTTTATTTTGAAAAAAGTAGTCACTCATCTATATTACTGTGGCTTTTTTACTTCTTATTTCCGTTCAGTCTAGTGCAAGTTTGTGACTACGACCAAGAACAAACATCCAATACTCATGGCATATCAGGCAACGAAAATAATTTTAATACCGTTGAAGACAATTTAAAAAAAGCGACCAAATGTGACCGAGAGAATATCGGAGGTTGAAACAGAAGGAAAGAAAAATGTCTGGAATCCCTTTAAAACTGATCTGTTGGAAGTAGTTTGAGGAAATGGTCATGTGGATTGAACAGTCGACAATCGAAGGCAAGTTTGACTATTAGATGCAATCTTAGATCTGGTATCCAGGAAGCAACTTAGAGATGACTGAAAGATGGTCAGGTGGCAGGCCGGCATACGAAGGTAGATTGGAAAACCATTTTTTGGACAGATCTCGTGAAGACGACTACTCCAAGAGGGGATGAGTGATCAGAGAAAAGTATTGTGATTTTTACATTCTTTGCCGATTACTAAGATTGGTAAACATGGATAAACCCCGAATGGAGGTAGTGCCATTAGTGCACCTCATGTGATGTACTTGTAGGCATTATTTAAGGTTCTTTACAGCTTGCCTTCGCCCCCCTAAATGCAACCCTTTCTTTCCTGTTACTGTACCTCCTTTCCTACTCTTTCTTGCATTTTCCTTTCCCGCACCACTTCCATATCGCTCGCAGGACCCCATTATCAAATTAAGAGTTTATTCATCACATGTATTTGATCTCGCTGCAAATTCCACATTCACTGTTTGATATTCCGCATCACAGCATCGGTTAAACAAAAAGTTAAGTTTTTGAAAGACTTCAAATCCTCAGTCTGCCTCAGCTCAAGATGAAGTTTGTTGTACTATAATCTAGGAGCTGCATTTTAAAGATCTAAGAAAAACCGCGGCTCTACCAACTTGAAACCATCTGTTACCAGTTTTGTATCAGGTCTGTTTATTGGTTGTATAAACTTTAGTAGGTTTTCCTATTTTTTACACCCTTTAGACCTTGTATGTACTGTCAATTTCCGTTGCAGTGCTGAATGATCTCATAGGTCCCAGTGCTTGGCCTTTGGCCTAAATTTTATATTCAGTTCAATCAAACCCAGATAAAGACAAATTAAAACATTTATGAACCTCTTACATTAAAATTTATACCACTCTGTACCCTTGCTTTATACATAAATGGTATGCGTAAAAATTTAATCATTACAAACTGTCACTGTCTTCCATATTTGTCTTCAATTGGCCAGACAACGAAAATTTCCAAGGTACAGTTAAATTTACTACCTAAGCTGGTTTCCAACTAATTACGATATAAAGCTTTAGTATTAAAGCACATTCGGAGTTCTTTTATTTCCCAAAACAGTTTTCCGTTATGTTACTAACACCCGATAGGAAAAAGGTAAACAAAGGAGTTAGTTTTTTTTTTTTGCTACTCGTTAAGTCCTGGTTGCATCCAAGGTCTAGGTTGCATCCATAATCAAAAGACGAATTATGGCCCGGGATGTTGAAAACTCAATAAAATCCTTTTGACTTCATTAACCAGAATTAATTATTTTTTTTTAAGCCATGCCTTCAGATGTTGTGTCCATGGGTCTTTAAATAGCCTACAGGAGGATGCGAATGGACAGACTGGATAGATGCTTGTTATTAAGGCCAAAAGCCAAGTTTTAGAACGTCTTCCAGCGCCGCGAGGATATTCATTATTTGAAGGTGTCGAACAAGTTATCGACTCTGGGAAAATATTTTGCTGAAATCTTTAATCTATATAACAAGAAAAAAAATCTTTACAAATTTTATTGTCGCATGATATTCTTATTATTCATGTGACTATAATCACGCCCCTACAACAAGCATGAACCCATCTGGCTTGAATACAACGTCCTCTCCGACAACTTTGAGTAAGGGTCGTTGATCTTCACATCACCGGCAACTGCTAAGGAAATTCCAGTTTCCAATATTGAAATAAATCGACTTCACGACCAGGAAAACCAAGCAGTCATGATAGAGTGGCTGTGTTTAGCTAGTTATAAAAAAAAAAATGCCTGGTGCGATAACTTACAAGAGTAAATTTAAACTTAATTAGAATTTTTAAAAAATATAAAGGCTCGTAAGAAGTCTATCAGAAGGTGCTGATGGAAGAACTGAATAGAATATGAGGTAATTCAGTGCTGAAACGGAAATTTAGAGTGAAGAAATGTAACGGGAGGAAAATTTAGCAGTTGCAACGTGAAGCAATTCTTAGGAGAGGGTGAAAAGTAAGATGGAGGAGAATATGAACGGAGGTACAGCAAAATGAATGGAAGGGGGTGGGGGGGGGGGGTGGGGGGGGGGTTGTAGCTTGGGGCCAAAGGAACGCTGCAATGAATATTAAGTAATGCCTGTAGTCCATCACGTGGGGTGCACTGACGGCGATACCCCCTACGGGAAGGCGGTGAAAGACAAACAATTAGCATGTGGATTTACACTCCCCAACACTAACTATATAGCAGCAATATACTAATCGATCTGACGGGTTTATAATGCATTACTATCGGGATGAAGAAAGATAATTTCAAACTATAGTAAGTAAAACGAACTGAATTGTGTCTGAGTGACCTAGAACAGTATCGTTGAGAGAGGGAGAGTAGTCTTAAACCTTGATAATTTCAAGGTACGACGACGCAAGTATACATCACTAGTACTATGAGTGAACACTTTCAAAATTCAAAGGTGAACCAATCATCAAAGACTATCAATATTCAAAAACAATATTGTGAAATAAAGAATTAATTATTTTTTGATCAAACAACAAAATCCTGAGAAGTAAGAGGTAAACAGTGAAAGTTATTTGCTCTCCTACGCATTCTAAGCCTGCAGTTGAGTCAAGGATGTTTGAACTGAGAAATCACGGCTAGTTTTCCGCAACTTTTTTTTTCTCATTTAAAAGGCCGGTCGTTGGAAAGGCAACTAACAGGAAAAAAAATAATCTGTCATTTTACACTGGCCGAAAAAACTGAAATGTAGATCGTATTACAAAGCAATTCAATTGATTACTTACGACCGTTGTGCAATATATTGTACGCTATGTTTGTTAGTTTGTTTGATTATGTTTGTGATTGTATAAGTGGAGTAATATGATAGGATCCGAGATGGTAGTTGACAATTCAGAATATATTTAGAGCGACTGGTTATGAGGGAACGTTAGCACTAGTTGTGCTCCCAGGGATGTAAAAGTAGCTTTCATTTATCTTCACAATAAATGATCGCCAAAAAAGCAAATATAATGACCTCAGAGTATGTAAAAAAATATATAATAAACATATTTTATTAAAAATCAAATATTCTATATTTGCATAAGCACCAAATCTTGCCAATATTAATAATAAAGTGATGTTATCACAGTCTTCACTAAAAGAAACGTATCCAACAGCAACTCATCCCTCAGAAGAGAAAATCCCCTAACGAATGTTTTTCCGATGCTCTTTTGTTCCGTTGTTTTGTAGCTTCACTTCAGCGCTTCTCCGCAGTCTCCGGGATGTGTTTACATATCTGTTGGTGTTAAATATCTGTCAAAAAGACCCATACACTCAACAAGTGACAATACGTACGCGATTAAGCCCTAGGACGAGAAGTATCGGTTCCATGTGGTTTTCACGTGAAATTTGCAATAAGTGGAAGTGAGACTCGAACGGAGAATTGGATTTGGTGTGTGGTGCAGAGCTCACCTACAAACAGCTGATTGGTCATTCGTTGAAAGAACGGTCCGTTTAACAGAGTTTGTTCTGTTGTGAATGACAACCTTAAGAGTAAGACATGAGGAGACATATATCGGAAGAGAAAGTGACGTCAAAATAGAATTCGGGAAAGGTACATATAACCCTTGGCTACGTTTTGTTTCAACATCAGTCGTGAACTTTCGGGCAAGTGGGTTATCCTGAGCCGATAACCTACTTAGGTGCAGCCTCAGCAATTTGCAAGAGAGGGATGCAGGTCATTGATCTCCTTGGTTTTTTCATCGTAGATTTTGTACAGGCTATAGTTGGGAATATCTCTGATCAACTACCTACCAGGCTAGGCAATGTTTCCATTTAGTATTTACTATTTATTTTTTTTCTATGTTAGGTAGCCTAGTAGGCCACAGGCTACCTATTTCAGCCTTCCTATTGCTACCTACATGATGACCAAAGTCTAAGCTGATGTATTACTAACAGGTGAAACACAGCGTTTAAATTTTATATTGGGTAAAATATTGAATGGCCGCCCTCTACCATAGCACTACCACCACCTTGAAAAAGTACTTTAACATGTCCTGTAACCCAGGATAGACCTTACTAGTGGAAACAACCACCTTGAATCCATCGTACTTTGGTAGATCACCCTTATTCACTTGATATTTAAGTGGTGAAACAAGAATACAATTACATCTTTAAGCATACCATTCAAAAGATTGAAGTTTCATCAACATATTGTGATAGGGGGAAACACCGCCTTGGATCCATCGTCATCAGGTGGAACAGCCTTATTTACTTGATATTCAATCGGTGAAACAAAAATACGGTATTTCTACAGAAGCAGTCCACATGGACTGCAAGGAACGTAACCGCTGATACGACATCCACTAGGGATTGGTGGCCGTCCAATGTACTTCGCCGTGTTTAGTACTGGCCCTTGGGGGGGTTAATTACAGTCGTCCGAATTAATATTACTTAAAATTCTCGTTCAGTAGGTAAAACTGCATAGAAAAACCGCAACTGCCAGTCTAGGCCGCAGCGGATAAGTACCCTAGATCTACCAAAAATACAATTAGTACATCTTTAGGCATACCATTCAAAAGGTTGAAGTTTTGTCAACATAATGTGATATATGAAAGTGCCATACAGACTAAAATAAGCATGTGAAGTCTTTATAGAATATGTTTTCAAGGCAGTTTTTAAATCCAATTTGGCGTCGACCGACTGAGGTGCCATTTGTAACCGGCATGGATTTCATGTCCTTCCCAGCACTCATTTGAACAATATTAGCGTATATATGTAATGTTTATTGATCTTACTTAAGATTGCAGTTGTAATCAGCACAATAAAACAACATTTTGTTGCCTATATTAGTGAAAGTATGAAACTACTTATTCCCGGGGTCATGGTTTGAACTGAAATTCATTTTTACCTTGTAATCGGTGGTTTTATCCTTACTGCCATCACAACTAAAACTCCACAGTACTTATTTTGATTGTAATTATACACATTTTTGCCTAAATTGCACTTGAACTACGTTGAGAGTTTGTTGACAGTGAAGTTGTGGCTGGAAAAAAATTTCCAGGCTTGTTGTACATCTGGCAGCTGAAAACCATCGCCAAGCAGACGACGGATTAATGAATTGCTTATGACAATTTTTTCTGTTTTTCTAGTACATACTTTTCATTGATTCAAGTCTATATTACGGTTTTGAATTTTTTTTATTTCTAAAAATTGTATGCCAGAAATAAATATAACCTTTAATGTTTGCATGCTAGGAATGGCAAAATGTCATCGTTGCCTAATTATTGGAACTTCACACATACGCCGATGCATTTACTATGAACTGTTTCCATGAATTTTAGTAGTCATAGTAATGCAATAATGATAAAATTGCTTTAACATATATGTATATATAATACAAATACGTAGACTAATTTCCACGTTTTGTGTAAGTCTTATACCTAGTTTGGAGGGTGAACACATACCATTTGGCAACAGTGAATTACATGTGAAATAAAATTCACGATGAAAGGTTAAATTATAGTTCAAACTATAAATTCTGATTATATATATATATATATATATATATATATATATATATATATATATATATAATATATCTGCTGAATACAAAATTATAATGTTATACGATCACTAGTAACACGTGAAGATTGTATATCAGGAGCCAGCTAGGTACTGCTGATTTTCATTTTTCCTGCTGGCTCTTGAGATACAAAATTATAAAAATCCCTGATCTCTATATCACAACTAGTTTCAGTAGGAATAAGCAGCATAGCCTTATGACAGGAAATCTATAAGTAACCTACACTTAAGAAATATAAAGTTTAGCAAAATTTAGATATAATTTCCTGAAAAATACCCACTCCATAACATACCTCCTGTTTTGAGAAGCACATCTTTTTTTTTTCCACAATACCTAACATAATTAAGAAAAGTACTTGTATCCTGTACATTTAAGAAATGCAAACATGTTACAATGAAAAATCACAAAATCTTTTACAGAAATTAATATGAGAAATTAATATCAATCAAAACACATGCGCTTCAATGCTAACTTTCAACTTTTAACGACTTTCTGGTTGTTGCAAGTTCAGCCCCATTAATTTCTTATGGTGAAAAAACAGACAAGAGGCCCAGGGAGCGAAAGCGATTGAGTCACCCTACAGCGGTAACCTTGCAGTCAAACATCTTCATATATCCAAAAAGTAAATAGTAAAGATATATGAGCGTTACGATTATAACAATTACATGAATAGCTGATATAATCTGCATGAATAACTGGTAAACTTCTCAGATATGCATTGTGTACATATATAAGACACCATTTTCTGCAAGAAAGTTTAGTATGGCAATTCATCTATACAATTGGTACAAAAGTCAAGATGTCATGATGTCATAATACAGGACTGAAAAAAAGGTCCTAATTCGGAAAATAATTGCTTAAAACACCATTATATTATACAAAACTTACAATATGTATATAATATACATTACATTGCATGTAATACACATTACATTGTATGTAATGTATATCACACTGTATGTAATACAGGCAGTCCCCGGGTTACGATGGGGGTTCCGTTCTTGAGACGCGTCGTAAGCCAAAAATCGTCGCAAAGCCGGAACATTGTCAAAAATCCTAAGAAAACCTTACTTTTAATGCTTTAGGTGCATTCAAAACTATGTAAACTGCATTCTTATTGCATTTTTCATCAAAAATACCTTTAAATATTGATTATTTTGCATTTTTGGTGTCATATTTCATCTGCCAGATCAGCGTTTGTAGGCGTCGTAATCCTGGAACATGCGTCGTAACCCTGGAAATAATTTCTGATGAATATAATTGAAAAGTGTCGTAACCTCGGAACGTCGTGAGCCGAGACCGTCGTAACCCGGGGACTGCCTGTATACCTATACTAATAAAAAAAAAAGGAAAACGTGGAAATAATCGTAGCCAATGTTCATAGCAAAACTGTTGATATTTGAGTAAGGAATCTAGTTACTTTTTCATCAACGAATATTTTCAAATTAATTATCATGACTATGTAAAAAATGTATGCAATTCATGACCCTATAGTACTGATGTTTAACTATTTAACAAAGAAATTTTTATGAGTGAGAAATGCGTTCTAAATGATGAAACGAAAATAGCCAGACGTGAATAATGGATAGAGAAGGGAGTGACTTGTGTATAAACTGTGTATAAATCATGTATGAAATATCCCAAAGCAACGTCCAATTTTACGTCACTGACAGAAAGGTATCGAAACGTCCTAAAACCGCCTTCTAGTCCCACCGCTTAGCTATTTTTCAGGGGCCTGCCCTCAATTGTAATGTAATATTGCAAGATATTTAGAGCAAAATTATGAAGAGAGAACACATCAATGTACATATTAAACAAATACTAGATTATGTATAAAACAAATGAGGAAATGAATCCTCCCAAATTCTTCACTCGTTCCTATTGCAATGTAGGGTTAATTTTGCAAGGTGATTGGTTAAATACAAGTACCCCCCAAAACCCCCATTATTTCTCTCACTTAGGAGTTGGTGTCTGAAACAAAAGCTCCCTTATAACATGGTGCATGTGCAGTAGCATTCAGCATGGTAATAGCAGTATGTAGTACTAAGTGGATTTTGCCTGTGGAATGGCTCCATTATCGGTTTATTTATCGCTTATTTCCGCTTGTATTTTGCATTTCAAATGTCATGAATAAGAGGAAATAACACAGAACACGGCAAAACCTTCCCCTAAGTGTTTTACCCCATCCAAAACCCTGCATTCCCATCGATCCTTCGTACTGTAGGATAGAGTTCAAAGGTAAATTCTAAGTTAATTACAGCCAATCCCCAAAAACTTAACATTAAATTGTTAATAAGCAGCGAAAATACTAAAGGAAACGGCAGTTTCTCGCTAAATACTCGCTGTGTGTCTATTACTTAGAGTAACCTTTCCAGATTTTCGGGAAGGTGGTCGCGCTATCATAAAGGCCGGCCATTCGGTATTTTACCCTTGGTATTTCTAAGCAATAGTGGTACACCTGCTTTTACCTTGGAAATTGGTTTTTCCTACAATTTTAGTGCTTTTGATGAAGGAGAAGTAGTTATCTGTTGTGGTTCAACTGTTATTTACCTCGTATCTCTACCTAACAATGAAGGGGGAATTTGGGAATGCAGGGTTTTAGGTGGGGGAGAACACACGTAAACAAAGTGGCTATGTTTGTGCTCTGGTAGTGGCAAACCGCAGCCCATTAGGGAGCCGTATGGGTAATTTTAAAGAATAACTCCTGTGAGTATGACAGCCAATAGGGATTGGGCTGTCAAATGTATTTCACCGTGTTTAGTGCTGCCCCTGCGTTAATTACAGTCTACCCCCAAAAAGTAACAGTAAATTCTTAATAAGCAACCCAAATACTTTGGGAAACTGTAATTTCCAAAGAAATACTTAACCCAGAGTTATTACCTAGATATACCACATATATGCTCCACGGAGGGAAGTGGTTGAATGAGTTGAAGGTACAACCTGGAAACGGGGGGAGGGGGGGGGGGGGGGTAGAGATTTGTTGGTGGAATTAGTTGACCAACAAAGAACACTATTTCCCTATTTCCAAGGTAAAAGTAGGTACAAATCAATTATACTTTAAAACACCACTCAAGCTGCAGGGGTGCCATAACTTGTTTCAAGGCAACACTCGTGACAAACCAGTACGCATTTATATAATACACAAAATTCATCGCACTGCACCGTCTTTACCATAAAATACCACAATCACCAAGGGTAAAGAACGTAAATCAGAAAAGCACTTACCTTACAAACTGAACGCACGAATCTTCATTCATTTCCTTATACTGGGAAGGTAAAAACAATGTTCTCAATAGAAATCCCACATTGACAGTATAATGCAGGTAATGTTCTAAAGGGTCCACAATAATACAAAGTGTTAAGAGTCCGTGTTTGATTTTTAAGAATTTACAAAAAGCTTTCGAACCCTTTCCTGGGTTCATCTTCAGTCCAAATGAACAGTTAGTTACATGTACAGAGGTGAATTTAAAAACGAGTTGTTGAAGATCGTTGACACCGGTCGTTAGCTTGTTAATGGACCAGGTGATGAAGAAAGAGGGCAGTTATTTCCAACTAGGTGATTTCCTTTTCCCTATCAATCCTTCTGGCTGGAATTCTGTTGGATCTCCGCAATGGTTGTTGCCATGTTGCAGGAAGCCCTTCATCCAAGGGCCTAGATTGGGCACCGTAACCAGACTCCCTTGGGCCAGCAGTTACCTGGACAGGGAGAGGCAAGGCAGAAGCAGCATCAGGAGAGGGGAAAACAGAGCCTGTCCTACAGTTAAAATCTTTTAAAAACATACTAGCAATATAAAAATTAACAAATGGGTCTTCATTGACAAAAGACTTTGGAGAGATCCATTGGTGGTGGTATTTCAGATGATCTAAATTTCAATTTAGCTGAGTATACTGCAAATTTGCTAGGGTTGTCTCAAGGATATAGGTTACTGGTGAGACAGTGTTTTCATTTCGGGTTTGTTAATGTTCTTGAACATGTTCTTGAAAACTTTCCTGAGTTTACCACTGAGGGGTATCAAGATTATCAGGGGGGGAGTTAAGTCTGCCTATTTTCTTTCTCTAAAAACTATGGCTATGACTTCTTCTTCGTCTTCTGTGACTGATCCTTCTCTTCCAACTTTGCATGCCAAAACTTCTAAGTTCTTTTCTTCGGTATTGGCATTGGGTCTTCGCTTGCACAGCCCCTCACTTTGTCAGCTTCCGTAGCTCTTTCCATGGGGCAAGCAAGTTCGCAGTCGTATAGCATACGATTTTCTCGGACAGTGGCGGAAACTTCCACTGGTACGTCTGTGCATCTTATGTCGGCTTTGAGATATAATGCTTCAGTGGCAGCCCCTTCAGGGTCGTCAGGAATAGTGAATGCGATTGCTCCACCATCGAATATAACAGTTCCAATGGTATCAGGAGTCCCACCTGTCAGCAGAGTAGAAAGTAATCTTCAGTCAGCAATTTCAATGGGTTCTGCAGTTTGTACTTCCCAGTAGGGGCACCGTTGACTGCGGTGCCGACCATTATGTTCTTCACCTGTCTAACTTCAGTGGTGGGTGTTCTGGTAGTCACTCCGAGTGTTGTTTCTTCCCGTTTCCCCTCTCCTTCAAGCTCTTTCTTAGCTTTTTCGATGGGCTCGTCTCTTCCTCTGACTAAGGTGTACAGTGTTGGTTCGGATTTGGTTTCAGGTTATTCGGGAGTAAACGCGTCCTCCATTTAGCAATGTGTCCTCTGCTCTGGATTTCCATCTGACTGGGTTGGTGGTCCAGCCTAGGTCAGGCAGGTTAGGTATTGTGGCATCTCCGCTCTTAGGTGCTGGTTTGATTCATCCAGGTACGTTAGGTTCGGGCATTTCATCATTGTCTTTGAGCGGTGGTGCGTTTGCACAGCCGGCTGCGGCTCAATCAGCTGTTGCGTCATCGTCGTTGTATGGTGCTGGGATTGTGCAGGTAGGTTCAGTACTGGGGTAGCTCGTTCAGTAGTATAAAGTACGGCTGATTCAGGTGTTATGTCATCGTATCTTTGCTGTGTGGGTCTTACTCAACTGATTGCGGTTGGCTCAGGTATGAGACCAGGTACGCTGGGCAGAACATTAGCACATAAAGAGGTAGAGGAGTCCAGTGCTTCAGAGGTAGTTTTTTCAGGTGGTCGTCCTGTCTCCGTTCCTGCTTTGATTTGGTCGGACCAGTCTGATGGGAAATGCTCTTTGGAAGAAGAGCCCATCCCTGAGGTCTATTTTTCTCAGGTTAATGAAAATGAATACTATAAGCGGATGGTGGAATTCATCCATCTACTATATCCACAGGCAAAGGCTCTGGAGGAACCTATTCAGCCAAATCAGGCAATGTTTGAGATGTTGTATTCAACCAAGCCTTCTGATCCTCAAGCTTCTAGTAAATTGGTCTAGTTTGGTCGGGTCGAGATTGCCCTGAGAGAGGTGGACACTAGGTTGAGAGCTCTCATAGGTTCAGGTAGACAAGATTCAACCTTGCTTCCTAATCGGAAGGGGTTTTACTGAGTAGTGGGTAGCCGTAACTTTCTTATTTTTTATTGTAGAAAGAAAATAGAAACATATTTGGGATCCTCATAAAAAGTTATACTAGAATCAGGTTCTACTTTTTTTCTATAAACAATAGTCCTTCTTCGGGTACCAGGGTTCCTTTCAACGAATTGGTGGAGGCGCTTCTGTCTAGGGCTCCTTCTTCAAATTGGTTAATTGTGGTCTCTTTACGTGAAGCAGGTATTTTGGAGGATACCCTCAGGAGGCTCTGTCACATTTTATGTGGATTTTGTCAGGTTTAATGTTTTGTCTGAAACAGGATGGGTATGTTCCTTCAGATCCGGTTTTGTTCAACAACCTTTTTACCTCGGTCTCTACAGGTTTAGCTCACCGAGCTAATATTTCGGCTGGATGCACTACTTTCATCGGCAAGAAGAGGAGGTATTTAATTTTGAACCATCTGTCTTCGCATTTTCTGGATATTCACAAGAGGGTTCTGTTGAGGGTGCCTCTGGCGCTTTCCAACAGCCTATTCAGAGAGGAGGATGGGTCGGCAATGGTAAATTTTGCCTCATCAGCGTCAGCTGTAGAGTTGCAACAAGCCATGATACGTGTTGCTGCTCAAAGATCAAGATCCTCCAAAGGTTCGAGAATGGTATCCCCAGGCAACCGTTCCGCTTCCAAGTCACCAGTAAAATCACCGGTTCGCTTCTCGTCCAAGGGTTCGTCTACTGTCCCTATGGAGGTGTTGAAGAATGGCTACAGAGTCCCTTTCCATTCTCATCCTCCTCTGTCCGAGACTCTTGTATACCTTCCCAGTTATTCCCCGTCTTCCACCAGAGGGATTGCGTTGTTGGCAGAGATTCAGTCCTTGTTGGTGAAGGGAGCAATAGGCGTGCTCCTCCTCCCCCAGGATTTTACAGCCAAGGCTTGAGGGTCTTGGAGACCCATCATAGATCTGTTGGGTCTCAGTCGGCTGGTAGTACAGTGTTCCCCCCGTATTCACGGGGGATGTGTACCAGGGACCCCTGCAAATAGCGCAAACCCGTGAATAGTTAGAACTCCCCTCTAAAAATGCCCATATCTGCCTATCTTGAAAGTTCAAATACCAAATGTATACTTAAAGTATCATCCTACATCAAAGATACCATTGAATTGGTATTATTAATATCATTCCAAAGTCATCATAAACATTTTACTATTAGAAATATATAAACAGCCAATAAGAGAGAGAGAGAGAGAGAGAGAGAGAGAGAGAGAGAGAGAGAGAGAGAGAGAGAGAGAGAGAGAATAACTTCTTACGACATCATTTATAGGCAACATTTATTTCTCCTCCCATAAATACATATATCTATTCCAGAGAAGGGAGGAAGAGAGGACTGAACAATTATGTTTGTATATCAATTCTTTTGCTGAGAGAGAGAGAGAGAGAGAGAGAGAGAGAGAGAGAGAGAGAGAGAGAGAGAGAGAGAGAGAGAGAGAGAGAGAGTTGTCCTTACAGTAATTAAAAAAGGGAAATGGAAAGATTATTGTATTTAAAATAATCACATATGAATTTTGTAATTACATTTATAGTATTATTATTACACATATAGTATTATTGGAAAGTATTAATAACAAACTTCATGCATGTACCATAAAAAGAATCTCCTCAGTAAGAGAGAGAGAGATTGCATAAAAACCATTAAATTCATTGACCAATGTATGGCACTGTTTCCCAGCTCCAAGCGTCACTGGAGTTACGAGAAGGTAGGGAAATTGATACAGAAAAAGATGAAGGGAAGAATTTTCATTTGAAGTCAGTTATGTTATTATTATTATTATTTGAAAATATTAATAAACACATGCATCTACCATAAAAATTCTCTTATCACAGTAAGAGAGAGGAGTTATCCTTACATAAGTGAAATGGAAAGGTCATTTTTATCTCTTTAAAATACTACCACATACGAATTTTGTAATTACAGTTTTATTATTATTATTATTATTATTATCATTATTATTATTATTATTAACAACAGAAAATATCAATAAACATTTTACATACTAGTACCATAAAAACACTTTCATCTCAGTAAAGAGAGAGAGAGTGTGTGTTTATCTCTCTGTTCTCTCAGAAAATACTTAGAGATTTGGATCAATTTCGACAAGCGTTCTCTAATTCCATGTCAGGTGAAAATCTACTTAGGGATGAAGATTTAGATGCGTCGTTTGAGGGTTTTCCCGACACGAATGATTACTGTCGGTCCTACATCAGCTGGAAGTATTTATGTTAGACAGAGATCAACTAGTGATTGTATGGAAGAGCTTGTTAGGAAGAATATCCTTTCTCTTGCTTCTAGTTCTAGGGTCTCGTCTCCGGATGCGTTCTCTGCAGATATGTCTCAGGAATGGCTGAAGAGAACGCAGTGGTAGTCTGGGACGATCTTGCCTGAAGGATTTTGGTGTTGGTCAGAAAAACATCATGTGACCATCGGTGTAAGATTGGACCTCCCCCTTCCAGATGTGTGTCTGTATGAAGATCGGGGTTGGGGTGCAACCCTAGAGGAAGCTCAGGCCAGCAGGTTTTGGAGGGATCTGGATTGAGATCAATCCATAAATTTTCGGGAGCTGTGAGCAGTGGAAGAAGCTTTAAATTATTTCTTGCAGCTAGTAATAGGCAAAGTAGTAGCTCTATTCTTGGGCAACGTCATGGCATACCAAAGAAGGAAGGAAGAACGAGATCGCTGGTACTAAACGATGTAGCGCAAAGGGTGCTTCGTTGGTGCAAAGATCGCAGGGTTTCCCTCATTCCCCAATTCATGTTGGGGAAACTCAATGTCTTAGCAGGCACATTGAGTTGGTCACAGGAGGATTTTAGGAGAGAATGGACACTAGTACAGGAAGAGGTGCAACATTTGTTAAGGTGGCCAGCAACAGTGGATCTATTTGCCACGAGACTGAACTTTTGTCTGCCAGTATATTTTTCCCCGGTAACGGACCCAATGTTGTGCGGGACAGATGCAATGGTGCACTCTTGGGACAATCTGCAGGTGCATGCATTCCCTCCTTTTGGCCTGATTCATCAAGTTCTAGTAAAGCTCAGGAACAGTTCCAACACACAGATGACTTTGATATCCCCTTTCTGGTTGCAGAGACCTTGGTTTCCAAACCTTCTGGAAATGTTAACAGAAGCCCCGGTGCTCCTTCCAGAGAGGAAAGATCTACTCAAACAGCCACACTTCTATTGCTTCCACCGGAACCTCCACATGCTGAAGCTAGCTGCTTGGAGACTGTCCAGCAAGCAGCTCGACATTCAGGTCTCTCTAAAGCAGTGGTTCGACAGCTGTCTTTCTGTTTAAGAAGTTCAACGAGAAAGCTTTATTAAGCTAGATGGGCGATGTACTGTACTGGTGCCGGAAGGAGGGACATAACATTTCTCGCCCGACAATCGCAAAAGTAGCAGAATTCCTCTTATTCTTGAGGAAAAAGAAAAACTAGGCATACTTAACGATTGCTGGATACAGATCAATGCTCAGTAGCACTATAGCACTATTAGATTCCACCTACCAGAAATTGCTAGCAGTTTGATCTTACATGATCTGTTGAGATCTTTTAGAATTGAGTGACTAGTTATTCCGCTTCAGGCTCCATCGTGGCAATGAGCGGTTGTATTGAAATTGTTGAGCTGTCCGGTGTTTGAACCTGTAGAAACCTTATCGTTAAGGGAATTAATGAAGAAGGTGTTGTTCCTCCAGGCAGTGGCTAGAACGGTATCATTATTGGGACAAGACATATTTCTCTCATATTTACCTGAATTTGTGGCATAGTCAGAGTTGATGTTGAATCCGCTGCCAAGAACATTTGAAGTTTCGTCCTTAGAGGACTTAGTTGCAGGTGATGAGTTGGAAATGCAACTGTGTCCGGTACGAACATTAAAAGTATTTATACTGCACAGCAAAGCTCTTACCTCATCTTTGGACCTTATTTGTTTCTCCTAAGAAAGAACCCATAACAAAGTGTTGGAGGAAGTTGCAGGCCAACCTCAGTGAGAAAATACCAACAACAAGCGCTGCTGTCAGTGAATTTAAGGCCAGCAGAGGCTGGTTTGAAAAATTCAATAAACGAATGGGCATACATAATGTGCCTACTTCAGTGATTAGGGACATGTTTGCAAAGTGGAATGATATACAAAATTTTGTGGAGAATTATCATCCCCCAAAAAATTTGTAATCCATGTTAACAACATGTTTAATGACAATGCTGTGTTTAACTATAGGCAAATTTAATAGAAATGCCAGAAACATGTCTCTGGA
>NC_087211.1:55901281-56004925 GCF_015104395.2 Macrobrachium nipponense
ATGTCTCTGGACAGTTTTGTTGTGTGACAGGGGTCCAGTAACTCTCAAGGTGGTCTTAGTGCCAGTAAAAAACAAAGAGGGAAAGTAACCTCAGATAGTGCCAGTAAAAAATGAAGAGAAGTAACCCCAGATAGGTCCTTGATACCTGAAGTCCTTCTGGATGGATTTCATGGGAGGTTCTTGAATGGATTATGTACGAAAACTGAGGTTCCACTGTATACTTAACAATAATTACATGATTGGAGCCCACCCTCCTCCCCTTGCATGGACATTAGAGCATGAAATGAATGGAGGGAGCTCTTTGCTAGTTTGTCCCTTAAGTCCTGGATAGTGGGTGGGAACTTTTCACCTGCACATAAACGGTAAAAGCACTAGCACACAAATTTTGAATTTTTAAGCTGTTGTAGGTTAGGAACCAATAGCCAGGTAGCCGTGGGCATTCTGGGTATACATGCCCCGTGACCTGGTATAGATGCCATTAGTCCCTGGATCTCGCAAGTGTAATTTTAATTCTACCGGTTTCCAGCTTGGCGCTAGTAAATCCTAATGTTAAGACCTCAGGTTTGTTAGTTATGAAAAATACAAATTAGTTACAAATTTGGTATTTTATCATATTATTTTATCATAAAAATGACATTTTTGTACATGAACTTCCCTGTCAGATATATACTTAGCTTAGGTCTCTGACGTCACGACAGAAAATTCAAAACTCGCGGCACACGCTACAGGTAGGTCAGGTGATCTACCTTAACCGCTGCTGGGTGGCGGGTGTAAAAACCAATCCCCCTTTCTTGTCAGATTATTTTCTGTCGCCGGCTGGATAACACCTGTTGTTCAGTCCTTACGATAGTTAAATTCTTTCTCGTTGCTGACGAATTGGATTTTGGTGAAGTACCCTTTGTTTGTTGGCTTGGCATACGCTTTTTGGATTGTTATTTGGATTTTTGTACATGCAACTTCCCCGGCAGATATATACTTAGCTTATGTCTCTGACGTCCGACAGAAATTCGAATTTCGCGGCACACGCTGCAGGTAGGTCAGGTGATCTACCCCCCTGCCGCTGGGTGGCAGGAATAGGAACCATTCCCGTTCTAGAACCAGATTTTCTCTGTCGCGGTAGTGTCAACATATGTTGTTGCTACCTCCTGACTTGATTTTCGTTTTTCATCGCCATCGATCTTCTGGGCTGTCTTTTGCAGGGAAGTACTGGGTCTTTGGTTCGGCGTACGCTTTTATTAACTTTTTAATGAATTTGGCTTTGAAAATTTCGAAGAATATATGACGTGTAACTACCGAAATTTTCGGTAGACACTCACATAGTTTGCAAGAAAGGGAAATATTAATATTTATCATATTACATGTAATAAGTCTTTAGAATTGATTGAGGAAATATACTGACCTCCTACTTTAGGGAGTCAGTAAAGCATGTAACTAGATACGTTTCTTTTAAAAGTTTTTTGGAAACTCGTACTAACGAGCAATTAGAGTATTAACAGTACTAGTAGTGTTGCATCCTCATCACCTTCTTACTTCGCAGAAACTTCAAATTCATAATTGCAATTTGAAGACAAGGATTGTGGCTCAAAATGCGAGCTATTGAAAGGTAAGAAGTGATTACCTAGTGTTCCCCATTGCAGTGGGAGGGTCCGTCTATCGGCTCTGTCTCGCTCCCAGGCCTAGACCTCTTTCAAGCTCCCAAGCCCAGGGGAGAAGGAATGTCGAAAGCCGTAAGGAGGTTTCAGAGAATCCCCCACCGGTCAGGCGTCCCCCTCGGCAGGTTCTGTAGAGCGTCCCAGACTGCCAAGGATAGCCATTGAAAAGGCATCCTTAAAAAAGTTGCGTCTCTTCATCTTACAT
The DNA here is from genome assembly GCF_015104395.2 of Macrobrachium nipponense. Lineage (NCBI taxonomy): Eukaryota > Metazoa > Arthropoda > Malacostraca > Decapoda > Palaemonidae > Macrobrachium > Macrobrachium nipponense. Next base: position 55,903,139 of record NC_087211.1, read on the forward strand.
CCGAAAAGACGAAGAATGTATATGTTTTGATGATCTAGCGCGTTCTCTGAAAACTAAGAGAACACTGAGCAAGAGCAGCCAGGAACTTAGGAAGCCGCGTTCCAGCAAGCTAGCGTGAGCCACGTTCCAACAGCCAGCAGCGAGCCGCGTTCCAGAAAACAGACTAGCGCGAGCCGCGTTCCTACAACCAAACGCGAGCCACGTTCTAGAAAATTTTTCTTGGCGCAAGGCGCCTTCAAAGAGACGAAGCGCCAGCCTGGCGCAAATTGCGCCAGAAAAACAGACGGCTAGAGCAAGGAGCCTTATAGTACAGTGGCAATCAGAACGATCCTTCCATTGAACGTTTCCGGGCAAGAGGCTCTTTCTAAAAGGGGTCTAGTAGGCGCTCGGAACTATCAGGACACATGGGACCTTCCACGCAAGCGAACGTTCCAGGAGCGAGTCTCCTTTATAGAGTGCGGAACATTCCAGGCGCGCGGAACTATCCAGGCGCTAGGCGCAAGGAGCCAGGCGCCAGAATATTCCAAATCTTCTTATGAGAGAGAGGTCAGTCGCGAGGCTCCTCTTTGAGTTTTTAACTTGAGCAACTTTCCCCTGGCAAAGGTGCAAGATGTCGCACAGGCGGCCGTCGCGTTTGTCAGAAGGATTCTGATACTAAGAGAAGCCATTTTTTCATTATTCAGAAGACTCCTGTGTTTGGCAGTTCCTCTCAATGCGGACTCTCTCCTTCATTCATGCTCTTCCCTCGTTATGATGGCGGATAGGAAATATCTACTTCCTTCCGTAAACCCTACAGATGAACAGGAATTCTGTCTCTTCCGCGATTTATGAGGAAATCACGAAGATTTTAAGAGTTCCTGGATTAACTTCCTTCCTTAAGGAGATATATATACTCTTTCTATCATTCTATTAACGAAAAGAACGAAGACAGTAAAAAGTTTTCCTTTCTCTATCTCTCTCGGCAGGGAAAGAAGGTAGTAGAGTATCTGCTGTATGAGAATACGATACGGCAAATCACACATACCGTAGTTACTTCTTTGCAGAGCAACTCAATTACCAGTATCCTTCCAGGAATTTCCTAGGAAGGACTACGCTTAAAGGGATTGTTAAGACAACACCTACTTAGCTTCTAGATTATCGAAGTCTTGTTTCGCTTAAATATGCATGAATAAGAACTTCCTGAAGTTCGATTATAATTTTATAAGATTCCTTTATTTAATGGAGTAGCTGGCAACTCTGGAAGAGTAAGGCCAGACGGCTAACGGAGACTGCTATCGCGCCTTAGAGACCAACGCAGTAACATGTAGGTGTCGGTCATGACTGGTTGGTAACATGTCTCTCTCCTGCGGGATGGAATAACTAACCGTGTCTCTCCCCTACAATCGCGGTTTTAGCCTCGGATTGAGGGGATATAGTTAAGCAAACATAAATAAAATATTGTCTGCCTTTTGCTAAGAAGCTTTCAATAAGAAAGATATTACAACATTTCAATGCTGTTTACCGTAGGTAACATTATTAATTAAAGGATTCTAACGCAGTGGAACTCTATATTATATGATGCTCTCATGCTTACGAAAGCATGGCTTATTAGAGTACATGCTAGTGAGAAGATGAATGTAGTAGAAGAGAATTCACTTTAAGACTACGGTATGGTCAAGTCTTATGCACATACGAGGTTAACTACAGAATTCCTAGTATCCTTACAAAGGTTTCCTAGATTAATGCTGTTTACCACAATGTGACAGTATTATAAAGGATTCTAATACGGCAGAGCACGATATAATATAATTCTCTCATCCTTTCGAGAAACGCACACAACCTTTTTAGAATCGGATATTGCTCAAGAGAAAGATGGGTTGAGTCGGATGGGAAAACATTCTCTTAGTGGCAGAAGTTGGTTTCCCTGGAATGGACTATACTACGTATATGAAAAGTTTTGTTTTTTCAGAGACTAAGAACGGAATTAACACGTGAAGGATGCTGCGGGTACCATAAGGGGCACCAGATTGTTCTGGCACATAACCTTAAAAGAACTAGAAGAAAGCGCCAGCCTGGCGCAAAATTGCGCCAGAAGCGCCAGCCTGGCGCAATGCGCCAGAAGCACCATCCAAGATATTTTCTCGTTTTAGCGAGTTATTAACCTAAGAGTCCAGCCCAGTAGTGGTTTGGTTTGGTGTTTGCTTCTCACCTCGGTGGTCGCGGGTTCGATTCTCGGCCATTCCATTGAGGAGTGAGAGATGTGGATTTCTGGTGATAGAAGTTCACTCTCGACGTGGTTCGGAAGTCAAGTAAAAACACCATACAAACAAACAAACAAACCAGTAGCCTTCTCGGAGGCTCGGTAACGGCAGATTTCGTTCCTGATTTCGTTACCCATTTAATCGGAAAGGGGTCGCTTACAAGGAATGATGAAATGATTATTTTAATCACTTAGGCCAATTCCACGACTCTCATATCGCAAAGAGCATCGAGAATCTCTTTTTTCGCCCCTGTTCGCGTTAACAAAAGAGAAACCTATTTGGGAACAGACAAGGAACGTAACGATCCTTAAAGGTTCGATGCAAGATTTTGCATGTCCGTGAGAACCTTCTCGATCGAGATAATAACTGTTAACGTATGTCTAACATTTATTGAAAAGAGTTTTGAGAACCTGCGGAAAGTCTTCTTCATAGATCTCTTCGCAAGGTAGAAGACGAACAGGCTTCCTATAGACTGCTTCCTTTTCCTCGAACCAAGAGAGGTAGCAATATACGACATCTTTAATTTAAAGAAGGGGGGGGAAATAAACTTTAGTCTTTTTTCCCCTAGTTATAAATTCTTAACAGATATTAAGATAAATGGGCGTCAAAGGAAGAGAGGATGAATGCCTCATTTTGGCCTTAGAGAGGTTGGATTTACAGAAGTCACGTTTCTTCTCACAGCATGTTTCGTAAGGCTTTTCCAAGAGTATCTGGATATTCTATCAGAATCTATTATAAATAGACCTGAAAAACCTCTCCACTCTGAGTCTTTCCGCGTGCAGACTGACCAGAAGTGGACATGAATGAGAGGATTTTTCAAGGTAAATGACAATAGTCATGGCTAAGACATAGAATTGCTGCAGATCGTGCTAGATGGAATGAGGAAACTGTCCTCTTCCGATACCTCTGTGACCACATAGCGAGGTTCTTTCTTCACTTTCAGAGGGAAGAATCACCTAGGTATATATCTGCTATCAAAGAACGCAGTAAAAGGCTATACTCTGTCTCTACAAGGGAATTAGAGATAACAGAAGAAATAAGATCTTCGGGGATCTTATACGATCCGTAATACGACAAAGAGTAGGATATCATGTACTTCGAATGGGACTTTTGTGGCCACAGATTCCGTGTTCCGACAAAATGGAACTGCTCCTCATCAAACTTCTTTGAGAAAGTTTATGAAGGAATTCTTTGTTTCTCTTAGCCTAAAACGACCAAGAAGACAAGAAACAATGAATTTTTTGTGCATTGGAATCTCGCATCAGATTCAATGGAGACTCGGGAATGGGTTCTTGCAGCATAGTATGTCTGGCAAAAGAACTAAAACCCTCTATTCCTGACGCAACGCTTTCAGATAGAAGTTTCGTTTGCCCAGGCAGGGTACTTACTTTTTTTCATCTACAGAAGAAGAGATGGTTTTTTAACGTTTTGCCCTACAGAGTCTTTGGGGTGCGATGAGGGGCTCGAAATGCTTCCCAGAAGGTATTCAGAAGGATACAATAAGAGCTAGAAATCAGGGTTCCGCCCAATTTCAGCTCGGAGTTCTCCTTCGACTTCCAGACTCCTTCCCTTCCTTCGGGCAAGGATAGGGAAGATTCTGCAACGAGGAACCTCATCAACATGTAAGAAGGGATCTCGTTAGCAAAGGAAGTATTCACGAAGGATCCTCCTCGGAGGAAGACTCTTCTCTCTCGTATTGTTAGATATCCTGTCGTCTACTGGATGTAGCTGACTACAATCACCTCCCCTTGCCAGGGGCCAAAAGATCAAAGGGGAGAATTTTCTTCCACCCTTCTCCAGTCTCCTGATAGACTATGTGGTTGTTCAGGACTCTCGGACAATGTAGCGCCAGCCAGGCGCCAAATGCCAATACAGGCGAAAAAACGCCAGAGGCGACAGTTCCAAGGAACTCTGTCATGGTCGGATACTGAGAAGGAGCGGGCCTCCAACCTGGCGCCAAATGCGCCAGAGGCGAACAAATCGGACAGATATAAGAGTGTCCGATGTGGACATCGCCAGACAGCTAGAGAGACTTCCAAGCTCGAAGCTCCAGCAAGTGTGGAGGAGCCAAGCCAGGCGCGAGGCGCCAGCCAGGCTCTAGAAGCCAGCCAGGCGCCATCCAGGTGCCAGGCTCCTTCAAGGCTAGGCTCCAGTCAGGATTGAGGATCCATCCAGGCGCAAGGCTCCTTCCAGTAAAGAGAAACCTAAAGCTCTGTCATGTAAGAGGGCTAGTCCCATTGATATGATACAGGTAAGGCTCTGCCATGTAAGTGGGTCAGCCCCCATTGGCACGATCCAAGAAGGCTCTGTCGTGTAAGCGGGCTAGCCCCCATTGGACATGATCCAGAAGGGTTTGTCAGTCATAGGTCCCTACCTCGCTGAAAAAACTCTTGAGGCATGCAGACTCATAGACAGTAATCATGAAGTCTTCTGCCAGGCTCCAGGCGCAAGGCGCCAGCCAGACGCAAGGCTCCAGGCCATGGCGCGAGGCGCTAGCCAGGAGGGAGGAGCCAATCAGGCGCCATCCAGGCGCGAGGCTCCAGCCAGGCTCTAGGCGCCATTCAGGCGCAAGGCTCCAGCCAGGCGCGAGGCGCTAGACAGGCGCTAGCGCCTGCCAGGCACGAAGCGCTAGCCAGGCTCCAGGCTTCACCCAGAAGAGATCTATATCAAAGAATGCCCTGGCCTTCTTTGGAGACAATGTGATCTCCTAAGCACTTGACAAGTGCATGATGATTCCTTCAAACAGCTGAGAATTAAAAGCGCATGAAGTGCGAGCTTTTCTGAATTCTTGTTCTTTTTTCCTTAACAATATTTCATAAGGACAATATTAGCTGTCACATACGGGAGATGCAACTCTGTGTTGACATCCATATCCGAAGGATGTCAAGATAACCTACGAGAGATCCTTCTCTCTTGATTGATACGTGTCTGCGGATAACATTGCTGGGATAGGGAGCCGATACTGATCCTTAACTAGTGAGTTAAATTTTATTTAACGTCGTGTTTTTTCTTTTGGGTTGTTTGAAAGGAGTTTGGGGCGGGGATAATTCTTTTCAACTTAAGCACTAACCCTCGTGTTAGGATCAGGTGATCGGGATCGGTGTTGTGCTCCTTAATTATGCCACTAGGCATAGGCATATTGTCATGTAAGAGGCTCTGTCGAGTAAATGGATAAGACCCCATCGACAGACCCACAAGAACTCTTAGCCATAAGGTCACATCCTCGCTGAGGCTCTTGAGGCGAAGCAGATTCCTAGGCATAAGCCATGGAATCTTCCGCCTGAACAAGTAGGAACCAAAGGTTTTTATTTTTTTTTATTACCTACAACGTATGTTGTTTTTACCTGTCTATTCAGTAAATAGTTGTCTCTTTACCTACACCAAGGGTGTCAATCAGCTAAGTATATCTGCCGGGGAAGTTGCATGTACAAAAATGATATGTTAGAATACAATAAAGTTTTGTACATACTTACCCGGCAGATATATACGATGAATGGCCCACCCAGCCGCCTCAGGAGACAGGTGGAAGAGAAAATCTGGTTCTAGAACGGGAATGGTTCCTATTCCTGCCACCCAGCGGCAGGGGGTAGATCACCTGACCTACCTGCAGCGTGTGCCGCGAAATTCGAATTTCTGTCGGACGTCAGAGACATAAGCTAAGTATATATCTGCCGGGTAAGTATGTACAAAACTTTATTGTATTCTAACAATATCATTTTTCTTTTGGATTTCTCTTTAAATTAATAATCATGGATGATTCTGAAGTTAAGAAACCTACTTTATTTAGGGTTTGTTCAGTGAAGGAATGTAAAGTGAGACTTCCTAAAGCTGCATTAGATCCTCACTCCGTATGTACGTCTTGTAGAGGGAATGAATGCTCTTTTATTAACCCTTGCAAAGAGTGTGAGAATTTGGATGAGGATGGTTGGAAGGCTCTTTCTTCTTATGTGAGAAAGTTAGAGAAGGATAGGGCGCGCAAGGCTTCTTCAAGGAGCTCTAGTAGATCGAGAGTGAGTGAGATTGACGCTGAGAACCCTGTAGTAGAAGTAGTTCCTTCTCCAGTTTCAGCCCCTGCTCCCAGCTTTGAACCCGAAGATTCGGTTTCGGAGGTTGCTTCCGGGAGAGCCTCGTTCAGGAGTAAGGAGAGCTACGCTCGCTCTCTACAAGGTAAGAGTGATAGTGCAAGTGAACAGTGCAGTGCCCCTAGTGCAGTGGAGGGTGCGTCTGACCGGCTCACTAACGCTTCCAGGCCTAGACCTCTTCCAGACTCCCAGACCCAGTGGAGGAGGAAAGTCAAAAGCCGCATGAAGGTTAGGGACAACCCCCACCGGTCAGGCGTCCCCTCGGCAGATCCTGTTGCTTGTTCCCAGGCTGCCTTGGATTGAGCCAAGGAGGAGGTGTTACGCCAGTGTTTTTCGTCATCTTCGTCTCCTTCTCCTAAGCGTGGATGGAGCGCCTCGGAGTCGTCTCGCCCTCTCAAGAGGCCCTGGAAAGTTCCTTGCGCCCTTCCTTCCAGCCCTGAATCCTTCGCAGAAGAGTCTGAAGTGGAAAGCAAGAGAGCCAAGAGTTCGGCAGGTTACGCTTCTCCTGTTCGGTCTCGGACTTCGTCTCCTGTAGAAGATTTTCAGAGATCTCCTGCGCGCATCTTGGCGGGTCTGCAGGCGCAGATTTCGGCTTTAGCAGACTCCATTGCCGGGTCTTCTCATCGTAGGAAGGACGTCTCGCCTCCAGTGAAGAAGTCAAGGAACCTCTCTTCTGCCCTTTCTCCTCCTGCTAGAGGTGTTCTCGAGCCCTGTAGGAAGACGTCAGATGTACATGTTGATGTTCGGGATCGCTCTCCGAGTAGGCGCTCCTCTCTCCCCAGCAAGAGTATTCAGCATGTCAGGCGCAAGGAGCCTGACAGACGCTCTTCGCCAGTTTGCCACTCTTCTTCGGTTGAGCGTCAAGAGCTTGACAGGTGCCAAGAGCCTTGTTCTCGGCAGGAGAGGAGGAGGAGTTCTTCGCCTGGTAGTCGCTCTCCTTTTGACGAGCTCCTGGGGTCTAGTAGGCGCCGTTCTTCAGTGGCTCGTCCCTCGCCAGGATTCCGTTCGCCCTTGGTCGAACGTACAGAAGTTCATACTCCCGTTGATCGCTCACGATTGGAGTGCACAGAGCCTTGTAAACGCCCTGCTTCGGACAGGGACTCTTCAGTGGAAGTTTTTTCTCCCTGTGGCAGGCGCCAAGAGCCTGGTAGGGGTTTTGAGTCTGACAGGCGACAAGAGCCTGGCAAGCGCTTTGAGTCTGGCAGGCGCCAAGATCCTGGCAGGTGCAGAGAACCTGATAGATGCTCTCCCTCTGGTAGGCGCTCTCCGAGGAGAAGCTCTCCTCCTTGCAGTAGATCCTCCAGGCACCATTCATCTGAAGAGAACTTTGAAGGGGAAGATTTGCCCAAGGATTCTGCAGTGTCATCGTATAAGAGATTGACTGACCTCCTCTTGCAAGATTTTGGGGAGTCTCTTCGCCGTTGCTCCTCCGTCACCTCCGTCCTTATTTTTCTTTTCGATGACTAATACTTTGTGAAGAAGTCGTCTGTCGTTAAGATGAAACCGACAGTGTCGATGAAGAAAGCTCTCAAGAACTTCGATGATTGGTTGGTATCGAAGGAGGAGAAGGGGAAGACCGTCTTTTCTTTCCCCCCGTCCAAGCTTACGAGGAAGATGGGGTTCTGGTACGAGTCAGGAGAGCCCTTGGGTCTGACTCTTCCCTCTTCTGCAGACTCGGACTTCTCTTCGTTGGTTGATTCTGCACGGCGCTCTGCTCTTAATTCAGCGAAGACGACGTGGGGTATGAGCGAGTTAGATCACCTTCTGAAGGGAATGTTCCGGGTCCTAGAAGTTTTTAATTTTCATACAATCAACTTACCTGTCAGATATATACATAGCTAAGACTCCGTCGTCCCCGACAGAAATTCAAATTTCGCGCCACTCGCTACAGGTAGGTCAGGTGATCTACCGGCCTGCCCTGGGCGGCAGGGACTAGGAACCATCCCCGTTTTCTATCATCTCTGTCGCCGGTGGTATCAACATTGTTGTTATTACCTCCTGACTTAGATTCATTTTTCATCCTTTGATCATCGTTTTTCGGCTTTTTGGTGACGTATTTGGATCGTGTTTGGCATTCGCTACAGTGGACTGTTTTTGGAATAACTCTTTTGGATTTTCTCAGTATGTCTGATTCTAATGTGAGTGAGACAATGTGTGTTGAATGTAGGCTGCACGGGTGAGGATACCGAAAGCTTCGGTTGATCCTCACACTGTATGCCGTAAATGTAGGGGGTTTCAGTGTTCTGCTATTAATACTGGTAAGGAATGCGAGCGATTGAATGCAGAAGAGTGGAAGACTTTGACTTCTTATTTGAAGAAGTTAGAGAGGGATAGAATTATACGATTGAAAGGTGTGAGTTCAAGGCCTATTGAGCCTTTCACTTGGATAAGTTCTAATCCTACTGATGTAGATTCTCCCTATAGTATCTCATTTCTCAGAGTGCTTTTTCGGATTCGGTCATCGGAACAATCGCCAATCTGAAAGCTACAATTAGAGACATGAAGTCCAAGATGGCTGACTTCAAAGGTAAGGCTAGTGAAAGTGAGCATTACAGTGAAGTGAGTTCTCCCAGTGTTGTGGAGGGGCGTTTGATCGTCCCTGCGACGCTCCCAGGCCTAGACCTCTTCCAAGCTCACAAGCCCAGAGGAGAAGGAAAGTCGAAAGCCTTAAGGAGGTTGTGGGGAATCCCCAACGGTCAGACGTCCCTTCAGCTAGCTCTGCTTCGTGGCAGGCGGCTCAAGGGCGCTATAGAAAAAGCGTCCTTCGCGAGTGTTTCTCGTGCCTCCTCCCCTCACACCTAAACGAGGGTGGAAGAATCGAACTTGTCGAGACCGCTGAAGCGTCATATGAAGCCTGACATAGATTCTAGTCCAGAGCGTTTCTCAGATGACGCTCCGTCTTCTAGCAAGAAAGCGAAGGAGGCGTCAGCGTCACCTGAAGTGTACGCGGAAGTACCCTTTCCTTCTTCTCCCCCCGAGTGATGACGAAAGACGTCAGGCACCTGGAACCGTGGGTAGAAGCGTCAACAACGATCCATTTATTGGCAAGTTCAACGAGCAACTGTCATCTCTAGTGGGGAGTTTTAGCGCCACGTCGGAAGGACGTGACGCTTCCAATTAAGAAGTCTCGTCCTCTCTCACCTGTTCAACGAGAAGCGTATACAGACGGGAAACGGCTAAACGTCTTACAGAAGCGTCTAGTTCGAGAGCGAGAACGGTGCTTACGAGAGTTTCGTAACGCCAGAGAGACGTAAGACGTCTTTTAGACGCGAAGCGTCATTGGAAAATCGGAGCATAGACATGACGCTCCGTCCAATATTATGACGCCAAGTAGGACGCCTTTGGAGAGCGGAGCAGCGTCTTCCAAGCGCGAAGCGTCATCGAGACGTCAGCAAAAGAACGTCATCCATGACGCTTGGCGAACGGAAGCGTCATGTAAGCGTGAAGCGTCTTCTAAAATTCTAGAGAAGCCGAAGCTTATGACGCCTTCCAAGACTATTAGAGCGGGAAAGAGGAAGGATTATCATTCCCTTAGCCCTCTCCTATTAGGAGTTTGTACTCCTCACGAAGAAGAACGTTCGGAAAGGAGAGCGGAGACGCATTGAGATCCGGAGTTAGAGGAAAACTCGGATGACGAATATAGTGAAAGAGAAGGTCTGTCTAACTATAAGGTGTTGACTACCCTACTTCTTGAGGAGTACGGAGACGAGTTGACGCCTGCCGCTCCTCCTTCTCCGCGCTCGCTCTTTTCCAGTGATAAGACGAAGAAGCCTTCGTCTTTTCTCAAAATGAAACCTACCATATCGATGAAGAGAGCATTACATTCCTTAGACTCATGGATGAAGCCTAAGAAAGACTTAGTGAGGACAGTCTTCTGCATGCCTCCAGCAAGATTAGCTGGGAAAAGAGGCATTTGGTATCAGACGGGAGAGAATATGGGTATTGCTCTCCCAATTCTTCAACCGAAACAGATTTTTTTCGACTTTGGTTGACGCTTCACGGCGTCAAAGTCTCAATTCGGCACGGATTACGTGGGGCAATTCGGAACTGGATCATCTCCTCAAGGGACTCTTTCGTGTATTGGAAGTTTTTAACTCTTAGATTGGTCCCTTGGGGTGATGTCCAAGAAAGCCCATGATTCGGAAGGAATCGAACCTGAAGCCCTGTTATGCATATTGTCTTGTATTGACAAGGCGGTACAGGATGGATCTTTTGAAATCTCCTCTTTGTTTGGGGCAGGTCTTTTTAAAGAAAAGGCTGTATATGGCGCCTTCTTAATAAAGGCAGTCTCACATGCTCAGAGAGCAGCACTTCTATATGCGCCTCTATCTGACTTTTTGTTCCCTTCTCAGTTATAGTAAAGGACATTGCACAATTCTTTAACTGAGAAGGCAACTCAGGATCTGCTGACGCAGTCAGCAAGAAAGAAGAAACCTGTTGCTGCATCGGACAAGAAAGGACCCAGTACTACGGTGCAGCCCTTTCGAGGTGGTCCGACCTCCAGACCTTCCACAAGGAGGAAGGCTCCAGAGAAGAGAGGTAGATCTGCTTTTCGTCCCTTTAAGAAGGGAAAATGAAGATTCTCCTCCAAAGCACCAGTAGGTGCCAGGCTCCTGGGATTTGTGGAAGCCTGGACACTGATATATGCAGACGCGTCATCTTTGGCGATCTAAGGAGGGGATATCGTATCCCTTTCCTGAACACTCCTCCCCTAACGTCAATACCAAGGGAACTATCAGCCAAATACAAGGATCCTGTGCTGAGGGATACTCTTCGATCGATGGTGGAACAAATGTGGGACAAAGAGAGCGATAGAATTGGTACGGGATCAACACTCCCCGGGGTTTTACAATCGCCTTTTTCTGGTGGCGAAAGCCTCGGGAGGCTGGAGACCAGTACTGGACGTCAGCTCTCTGAACAAATTTGTTCAGAAGGAGAAGTTCTCCATGGAGACTTCTGCTTCAGTCATGGCGTCATTACGACAGGGAGATGGATGGTGTCTTTAGATCTCCAGGACGCCTACTTTCACGTCCCGATCCACCCTTCATCGAAGAAGTACCTCCGTTTCATGACGGGGGGAACTATCTTTCAGTTCAGAGCCTTGTGTTTCGGCCTGTCCACAGCTCCTCAGGTCTTCACAAGCCTGATGAAGAATGTGGCGAGGTTTCTTCACCTCAAAGGAGTGAATGTCTATATATCTGGACGACTGGCTCATCAGGGCCAGATCGGATTTAATCAAAGCGTTGGGATTGCTTGTGAACCTCGAGAAGTCTCAGCTGACCCCAGACAAGACCTAGTCTATCTGGGGATTCGGATGGATTCTCGGGGTTTTCGAGTTTTTCCTTCGCAAGAGAGAATCGCAAAAGGTTTGCGGATAGTCTCTCTCTTCTTAGAGAAGCAACAAACGTCGGCGAGGGAATGGTTGAGCCTTCTGGGGACGCTTTCCTCGCTAGAACAATTCTTCCCTCTAGGAAGACTTCATATACGTCCGCTTCAATTCTTCCTCAAGAGGTCTTGGAGCTGGAAAAACCGGACAAACTGTCGGACGTTTTTCCCATTCCAGTGGAGATAAAGTCACACCTACAGTGGTGGTTGCTCCCTCTGGAAGAGAACAAAGGGATCTCTCTAGAACACAGAACCCAGACCTAGTGTTGTTCTCCGACGCGTCGGAGAGAGGTTGGGGAGCGACATTAGGCTCAGAGGAAGTGTCAGGCACCTGGGAACCAGCACAGGTGTCTTGGCACATAAACTGCAAAGAGCTCTTCGCCGTACATCTGGCCTTGAAGAGCCGAGAACCTCTGGTGTCAAACAAGGTAGTGCAAGTAAATGTGGACAACACCACCGCACTTGCCTACATTCGGAAACAGGGAGGGACGCACTCCTCGTTCCTTACGAGCTCACGAGAGACCTATTACTTTGGACGTCTCACAGGAACATCTCCCTGCTGACAAGGTTCGTACAGGGAGTAAGGAATGTGAGGGCGGACAGGCCTCAGCAGGAGGAACCAGGTCCTTCATACGGAATGGACGCTACACGGAGAAGTGTCTCGATCTCTGGTCTCTGTGGGGAACTCCTCATGTGGATCTCTTTCGCAACATTCATTTCAAAAAGGCTCCCAGTTGTTTGCTCTGTCGTGGAAGATCCAAGAGCTCTTATGGTAGACGCCTTCCTTCCTGCTAAATTTGGTCTCGAGTAGACGTATATGCTTTTCCCCTGTTCAAAATCAAAATCCTGGGGTTAGTAATGAGAAAGTTTGTGGCGTCAAAAGAGACGAGGATGACGTTAATAGCCCCCTTTTGGCCGGCCCGCCCAGGAATGGTTCACGGAGGTGGTAGAGTGGATCGTAGATTTTCCAAGATCCCTACCAAGAAGGATGGATCTTCTCAGACAACCACACTTCAAGAGGTACCACCAAAAACCTCCCCGCTCTCGCTCTGACTGCCTTTCGACTATCGAAAGACTTGTCAGAGCGAGAGGCTTTTCTCGCGAAGTGGCAAGCGCTGATCGCAGGAGAGCACGCAGAACCTCCACTACGAAAGTATACCAATCAAAGTGGGAGGTATTTGAGAAGGTGGTGTAGATCCAAGAAGTTGTCCTCTCCACTACCTCTATACTGCGGAAATTGCTGATTTCCTGCTATTCCTGAGAGAAAAAATCTCATCTAGCCGTATCCACAATAAAGGGATACAGAAGTATGCTCTCGGCTGTATTCAGGAACAGAGGTTTAGATCTGGCAGATAATAAAGATCTCCACGATCTCATAAGGTCTTTTGAGACTTCAAAGTCTAAGGAACCAGTACCTCCGAACTGGAACCTAGACGTAGTTTCTAAAGTATCTGTCATCGGAAAGATTCGAACCTCCTCATCGGGCATCGTTTAGAGACATTACCCGAAAATGCCTATTCCTATTATCTTTAGCTACGGCAAAAGAGAATTAGTGAATTGCATGCTCTGCAGGATAAAGTAGGATTCAAGGGAGACTCAGCGATTTGCTCGTTTAAGACTCTGTTTTTAGCGAAAAACGAGAATCCTACGAATCCCTGGCCTAAGTCATTCGAAGTCAAAAGGCATGTCGAGTCTCGTGGCAGAAGAAGCAGAGAAGTCTCTATGCCCTGTTAGAGCTCTGAAGTTCTACCTTCAGAGAAAGCATCAAATGGGAGGCTCTAGACAAGGTCTTTGGTGCGCGTAAAAGCCCCACAAGACTGATGTCCAAGAATGCGCTGGCATTCTTTGTAAGAAACGTCATTACAGACGCTCATAAGGCCTGTCCTGACGAACAGTTACAACTGTGAGAGTAAAAGCTCATGAAGTGAGAGCTATAGCGACGTCTCTCTCGTTTCATAAGAATATGTCGCTTAAAAACATCATAGATACGACATTTTTGGAGGGATGCAACTCAGTTATTTTTGCATCTCATTACTTGAAAGACGTGCGTGTGACATATGAGAAGTGTTTTTCTCTAGGTCCTTTCGTATCGGCGGATACGATTCTGGGTACGGGAGCCGACACCAATCCTTAAATGTATATACTTTTCTTCTTTTTGGATATAGTCGAGTCTCTTCGAACAATGGAGGACTTAGGCTAGCACGGGCGGCCGTCTATGTTGTTCAGTAAGAGAATTCTTGTCATATCCAATTAGTTGAGTATAATTTTTTTTTTTTTGAAAATTATGTATGTGTGCGTAGTGGTTGGGAGTTACGGTTGTTGTGACGAGTTCGGGGATAACTCTTAACAATCTTTAGTTCTAACATATGGTTAGGATCAGGTGGTCGGATTGGGTTTTGTGTGGCTCCTTCATAAGGTGTATTGTCATATAAGTGGATCAGCACCCATTGACAAAGTCCTTTTAGGCTCTGCCGAGTAAGTGGATAAGACCCCATCGGCAGACCCACAAGAACTCTTGGCCATAGATCATATATCTCGCTAAAGTTTCTTGAGGTGATGCAGACTACTGGGCAAACACCCACGAAGTCTACCACCTATCAGGTAGGAACCAAGGTTTTATTTATACCTACAACATATGTTGTTTACCTGTCTATTCCATATAGAAGCTGTCTCTTACCCTCCACCGAAGGGTGCCAATCAGCTATGTATATATCTGACAGGTAAGTTGATTGTATGAAAATGATATTGGTTTTATGTTACAATAAAGTTTCATACATACTTACTGGCAGATATATACAATTAAAGGCCCACCCAGCCTCCCCGCAGGAGACAGGTGGAAGAGAGAAAATATGATAGAAAACGGGGATGGTTCCTAGTCCTGCCGCCCAGGGCAGGCCGGTAGATCACCTGACCTACCTGTAGCGAGTGGCGCGAAATTTGAATTTCTGTCGGGGACGACGGAGTCTTAGCTATGTATATATCTGCCAGGTAAGTATGTATGAAACTTTATTGTAACATAACAATATCATTTTCTTGACTGGACACTTGGAGTCATGGCAAAGAGGACACGTGATCAAGACTCTCTTTCTCCTGAAGATCTTCACGCGGTGCTGTCTTGTATGGACAAGGCAGTTAGAGATGGATCCGGGGAGATAGCTTCTCTCTTTGGAGCAGGAGTAGTAAAGAAAAGGGCAGTTTTCTGCTCCTTCCTAACCAAGGCTGTTCACATGCGCAGAGAGCTTCCTTGTTGTACTCTCAACTTTCTCCGCAGCTCTTCCCGAAGAAGATAATTAATGATATTTCCAGCTCGTTGTCAGCGAAAGCGACGCAGGATATGCTGGCCCGTTCAGCTAGGATCCCCAAGACTTTGTTCCAGCAGAAAGCGAAGAAAGAAGGTCAGATTAAGCAGGAACCCTTTCGAGGAGGCCCTTCGTCCCGCACTTCTTCCTCCAGAGGTTCGAGACCGACCAGAAGAGGAAGGACGTCTGGGCACAGAAGGGGGCGGACAACTGGTCCCTCGCTATCATCAAGAAGGGATACCTCATTCCCTTTATCTCAAGACCTCCGTTGACCACCACACCAAGGGAACTGGTGGCCAAATACAGGGACCCTCTCATGAATCAAGCCCTTGCTCTAGCAGTAGAGCTTATGCTGGAGAAAGAGGCAATAGAGATGGTAGAGGACCCTCTTTCTGCGGGTTTCTACAACCGCCTGTTTCTAGTTCCCAAGTCCTCAGGAGGATGGAGGCCGGTTCTGGATGTAAGCACCCTGAACGTCTTTGTGAAGAAGAGGAAGTTCGCCATGGAGACGACTTCATCAGTCTTAGCAGCTCTTCGTCCCGGGGACTGGATGGTGTCACTGGACCTTCAGGACGCTTACTTCCACGTGCCGATCCATCCTTCATCTCGCAAGTTTCTGAGGTTCATGTGGGGAGGGAATGTATTTCAGTTCAGGGCCCTATGCTTCGGCCTTTCCACAGCCCCCCAAGTCTTCACAGGTCTGATGAAGAACGTTGCCCAGTGGCTTCATATAGAGGGAGTGAGGATTTCCCTATACTTGGACGATTGGTTAATCAGGGCCAAGTCGAAGGAGAAATGTCTGGAGGACCTTCGCTTAACGTCAACATTTAGCAAGCTTCTCTGGGTTGCTAGTGAATTTCGAGAAGTCTCAGCTAATCCCCAGTCAAGATCGTATCTATCTGGGGATTCGGATGGCTTCTCAGGTTTTTCGGGCGTATCCGTCCCCAGAGAAGATAACCCGATGTTCGGAGAAAGAGGTATGCACAGCGAGGGAGTGGATGAGTCTGTTGGGGACACTCTCCTCGCTGGAGCAATTCGTTTCTCTAGGGAGGTTGCACCTCAGACCCCTACAGTTCTTCCTGAATCGGAGCTGGAATCGGGGTGCTCAGAACCTAGATTTTGTATTCAAAATCTCGAACGAGATAAAAGAGGATCTCCGATGGTGGGCGGACCCTCTTCTTTTCAAGGAAGGCATTTCCTTACGGTTGAAGAACCCAGACCTAGTCTTATTTGCAGACGCATCGGACAAAGGTTGGGGAGCGACTCTAGGATCCAGAGAAGTGTCAGGCATCTGGATGGGGGAACAGGTGTACTGGCACATAAACAAAAAAGAGCTCATGGCGATTTGGTTAGCCCTCAAGGAGTTCAAACCTCTCGTTCGGAAGTCTTCAGTTCAGGTCAACTCTGACAACACCACAGCCCTGGCTTACATTCGGAAACAAAGGGGGACTCACTCAATTCTTTTCCACCCCCCCTGTTACCGAAACAGTCAAGAATGCTCTTCTTGTGGTCGGAGGAAAGGGAGATAAGTCTCCTCACCAGGTTCGTACAGGGAGAAAGAAATGTCAGAGCGGATCTGCTAAGCAGAAAGAATCAGGTCCTTCCCTCGGAGTGGACTCTGCACTCGGACGTTTGCCAGGAGCTGTGGAAGAAGTGGGGCAGGCCCCATCTCGATCTCTTTGCTACCTCCAGGAATGCGAGGATAGACTTGTACTGCTCCCCGATTGCAGATCCGAGAGCAGTTTCAATAGATGCATTCCTGATGGACTGGAAAAACCTAGATCTTTACGCGTTCCCGCCCTTCAAGATTCTAGGGGAAACACTAAGGAAGTTCGCAGCCTCAGAAGGAGCGAGGATGACCTTGATAGCTCCGTTCTGGCCCGCCCATGACTGGTTCACAGAGGTACTGGAATGGTTAGTGGATGTTCCGAGATCCCTACCACTAAGAGCCGATCTGCTCAAACAGCCCCACTTCGACAGGTTTCACATGAACCTCCCCGCTCTCAGTCTGACTGGATTCAGACTATCAAGAGTCTCGTCAGAGCTAAGGGCTTTTCGGCAAAGTCTGCAAGGGCTATTGCCAATGCACGCAGACCTTCAACCACCAGGGTCTACCAGTCGAAGTGGGATGTGTTTCGACGTTGGTGCAGGACTCATAAAGTTTCCTCCTCCAGTACCTCTGTGACTCAGATACCAGATTTTCTTCTTTTCCTGAGAGAAGAATGTGGGTTGGTAGTCTACCATCAAGGGCTACAGAAGCATGCTTTCTTCAGTTTTTCGTCACAGGGGTTTAAATATTTCGGAGGATAAGGACCTCCATGATTTAATCAAGTCATTTGAGACGGTCAAAAGAACCTCTTGCTTAGTCCCTAGCTGGAATTTAGATGTTGTTCTGCTCTTCCTGAGGTCCTCAAGATTCGAACCTCCCCATACAGCTTCGTTCAGAGACCTCTCGATGAAGACTATTTTTCTCTGTGCGTTGGCTTCAGCGAAGATAGTCAGCGAGCTGCAAGCTCTAGAAGGTGAGGTGGGTTTCCAAGGAGACTCCGCTGTTGGCTCTTTTCTTCAGTCTTTCCTAGCCAAGAATGAAAACCCATCTTCACCATGGCCCAGGAGCTTTAAAATTAAAGGCTTATCCTCCTTAGTTGGGACAGAAGAGGAGAGATCACTTTGCCCTGTGAGAAGCCTTAAATTTTATCTTCAGAGGAAGAGAAGACTTGCGGCTAATGCTACCAATCTCTGGTGCTCAGTAAGGCCCTTATCTAAAAATGCCCTCTCATTCTTTATCAGGAATGTTATTAGAGAAGCCCATGCATCGTGCAATCGGAACAGTTTAGACTTCTGAAAGTCAAGGCGCACGAGGTAAGGGCCATCACGACGTCTTTGGCTTTCAAGAAGAATATGTCTTTGCAAAACCTCATGAAGGCCACTTTTTGGAGGTGTGAATCAGTCTTCTCTAATCACTACCTAAAAGACGTTTCGATTACGTATGAAAAGTGCTTTGGGCTAGGCCCTTACGTATCGGCGGATTCAGTGCTGGGGCAGGGAGCTGAAACACATCCTTTTTAATCCTTTTCCCTGTTAGGTTTTAATATTGAGTTTTTGGTTGTATGAAGGAGGTTGCAGGAGGCAGCTCCTTCTTTCGTATACTAATATTTGTTGTTGGTTAAAGGTTGGGGGGGATCCTGGTTTTTTGTGCGCTTTTTTGGGGAGGCCCCCTATTTTTGGGCGTTTTTTGGGGGGTAAAGTTTTGGGATAGCCCCCGGCCCCTCTGGCATGTAAGTGGGTTGATCCCCATTGACCAGATCCTGTTTGGATTCTGCCAAGTAAGTGGACTCAGTTCCCATTGGTAGACCCAAAAGAGTTCCGCAGCCATAGGTCACGCCCTCGCTGTAACTCTTTAGGCAACTCAGACTAATAGACAGTAACTATGCAGTCTTCTGCCTGATCAGGTAAGAACCAAGGGTATATTTTTATTCCTTTAACATGTGTTGTCCCCACTTTCAAGGTGAGTGTATGTCTCTTTCCCTCCACCAAGGGTGTCAATCAGCTAAGTATATATCTGACAGGGAAGTTCATGTACAAAAATGTTATTGTTAGTATACAATAAAGTTTTGTACATACTTACCTGGCAGATATATACTTAGCTTAGGTCTCTGACGTCACAACAGAAAATTCAAAAATCGCGGCACACGCTACAGGTAGGTCAGGTGATCTACCTTACCCGCCGCTGGGTGGCAGGTGTAAGAACCAATCCCCCTTTCTTGTCAGATTATTTTCTTCCACCTGTCTCCTGAGGGGAGGCTGGGAGGGCCATCAATCGTATATATCTGCCAGGTAAGTATGTACAAAACTTTATTGTATACTAACAATAACATTTTTAGAATATAATGTAATTCATGAAAAGCTTCCTTGTCATTTTCAAATTTGTAATGTAATTGTGTCTGCATCTCATAAAGTCATTAATAAAAGTTGGAGGATATGGTATTTTGAGGAGACCCTTATACTGTATATTTGTTTACAAACTTAGTTACATTATGATTATGCAGATAATTAGATAAACAAGAAATATAGTAAACATTCTCTTCACAGGTAGAGACTTGTGAGGATGGACCCCATGCTTCTCAACTTGGGTATCGCCCAGCAAGCAACCACTGCAGCAGCAGCAGTAGCATCCTCAACGCCACCTGGAACTGGCCAAGTGAATGGACTTCCTCAGGAATCAAAGCTTGCTACTTACATAAGTGTGAGTTGCTAGGGGTACATTTCAGGTTACAATAACTAACTTTATCCAGAATGTTCTACTAATTTTAAAGCTTAGGAATGTTCTCCGTATACATACTGCAGTACTGTTTGTGAATGTTGATAATTACATGTTGAGAAGCATAGCAAGTGTGGTTATCATTTCTGTATTAGTGTTTGATGTCCTTGATATTGGTTTCATTTTAGAACCGGCAGCAATTAACCAACTCTCAGCAAAATACGTCTCTCACCAAGTGTGTTGCTGCTTTGAGTTTAGATGGCGTTGGCTCAAGGAAAGTTAGTGTGGTAGGTAGATTTGGAGGTTCTCTCTTTGTTCAGGAATTTTGTTGCATGTCGGTTTTTAAGTGTAGTGCTGTACTGTAATGTACTGTGCTATTATTTGTGTCATTTCAATGCTTTAGTGGAATTTTAGGCTTTTTCTTACCTTTTATCTTTTTGTGAAACTCCCTTTCAATATCTTATCTTCTTTATTATCTGTGTCAATACCTGAGTGTACAAAGCAGTGATCTCACAGCTGCATTTTTATATTAGTGTCTGTATTTTACAAAATCACTGACTTCAAATTATGTCATTATTAGTGATAAATTAGGTTACTGAAGTAGTCTTATTGTGTGGGTACCCTACATTCTTCTCTCATTTGTTGGCTCACATTTTTGTATGGTTTCTGCATGTGAGTGCACATTATGCTTTTTCTTAAATGCAACTTTCTTCCAGTAAAGTATTACGTATATACTACTGTATTACATAGAATTATCATTGTTGTGTAGTCACTGGTAGGAATGGCTGTAGTACTGTGCTGCCTTTGTATGAACCAGTTTTTATTGTGGTAACAGTGCTTTTGTGCTTATATTGTCTTGCTATCTTATTGTAACATCTTAGCATGTGGTGTCAGCAGGTATTGTTTTGGCAGTAAGTTTTCATCAGTGACCATAATTACTGACCTTGTTTATGCATTTTTCTGTCTCATTGGCATCAATTTTACTTAGGACTTCCCTTGCAATACTGTAGTTACCAAATTTGGGTATGACGTAACGTTATAACCCTTTTTTTATATATATAAATGGCACATTATTTATTAAAGATTATTTGTCAAGTATACATATTTGGTCTGCTTTGCCACCTTTCTTTTAAATTATTTTTTTTGTATGTGGGACTTACCCAGTAATTATATATCTAAGAGTTTTCCAGTAGCCTAAATTAAAATTTTTGCAGGTAGCGCTTTGATGGTTCAGTGTAGGTATACAGTACCATCCCCCTGCAGTAATACCAGGAACGCCTTAGCTAATCACATCATTCTGTTTTCTGCCGCGCTCGACGAAACATGTAGTGCTTACAGCAGCTTGTTCTTATTTTCTGGTCATATCACCGGATTTCAGTAGTGTTACAGCCACCGGAACGCATTCATAGCCTTCAAGCAGGATGAGTCGTGTCTTTTGTTTATTTGGTTCAGATTAACATTTAGCCTGATACTTGCTGTCTCCGAGAATAATAAATATGGCCTTAAATAGTTTTTGAATGGATCACTATTCAAGTAGTTCAGATACTTTTGCATATATCTTTTTACTTACTGGGCTTAACATAGGTCATTGCTTAAGTATTGCCTTCATTAATTAGTCTTGATGTTACATCATTCCTGTAGGCCAAACTTTCGTTTTTAGAATAATTTGTTTACTGGCCATGAGCTATTAGCAAGACACCGTGCCAGTGACAGTTACCCTAGAACAATCCTTTTACACTCGTTATTGTTCACCAGGTTTAGGCTATTCTCAAGCCGAAGGTAATGATTACCTTAAAGTAAGTCCAGAATGTTATCCATTCTTTTATCCCAAACTTTTGCATTTACGTATTTACTTGCCGGGATTAGGCTACATGTAAGTCACCCATTAATGATTACCTTTCAAGTAATTTTAACGTTGCAGGAATGTTACATCATTTCATTAGGTGGTATTTTGATTTTGGGATTTTGTTTACTGATAGTAGACTAGTTGCAAACTGCCGGTAAATATAATTACCCTAAAGGTAATTTGTGAATGTTAAGACTTTTTAGGCCAAATGTTGGCAATTAGGCCAACACCTTTTGTTTTGTTTACTATGCCTGCATTACTCATCACTTTCCTTTGCAAGACAAAGTGGAAGTTGAAAATGTATTAAGAAGAGAATGGTGTTATTGTATAGTTGCAGGAGACCATAGGCAGATTATTCCCGTCTATCAAGTATCAATTACCGGGTTTTTCCTTCGGCAGTGCAGTGGAACCTCTACATACGTAAGTCCCTAAGTACGAAAAATTTAGGTTACAAAAGAAAAGACGGAAGATTTTTTTTGCTTCTGTTTACGAAAATAATTCAGGTTGCAAAAGGGTAAAGTCCGAGATTTGCCTGGCTGCCGAGAACAATTTTAAAACTGGCGCGCCGCCAACTCAGTAGACTCGCCACCATCCTCCCGCTATTCCTTTGGTTCCTGATGCTAGTCACCGGCGTAAGATCCTGCTCTCCTATTAGTCAGCATCTGTCCCATCATGCCTCTATGTAAAGGCGTTCCTTGACCATTTTTTGTGGCAGCGTTATCGTAAACACCTGGAATTTGTTCGTTCACATATGCGTATTTCGTTTGTTAATGTAAATTCGCGTTAGTGATTTCGCTTTTGTTGTACTGTAAGTTGCTTTATCGTGTTGTGTGTGAACTTAATAACTTACATTATTAGCCATGGGTCCCAAGAATGTTGCTGAAGTTCACGGAAAGAAGAGGATGGCCTTTCTATGGAGACGAAGATGGAGATAATCAAGAAGTGTTAATGTTTTCTGCCATTTGTTAATGTGTTTCGTAAAGTTTAGTATTAGTGTTTTCTGCCATTTTTTAGTTTGTTTCATAAGGTAAAGTGTTAATGTTTTCTGCCATTTGACCTCCCCCTCTGTCGCCACTTTCGGACGTTACCTCACTCGAAAGGTAAGGTTTCACATTTTACTACATAAGTACGTACATGTACACAGTATTTCTTGTACCCTGTATACTAATACACTTTGTTTACAGGTTCAGTAACAGTTATGTTAAGTATTGAATGGTCCAGATTGTTGTATTTCATTGTTTATTGGTCAATTTAGCTTTATTATAAAATTTACTGTGGTGTTTTTGTAGGGCTTGGAACGAATTAGGGAATTTACATGTAAAACGTACTAGTTCTAGATATGAAAAAATCAGGTTACAAAGGCCGCTTCGGAACGGATTAATTTCGTAACCTGAGGCACTACTGTACTTTGGTACATTACAGGACAGCTGGGATGGCCTCGGTGTACAGAGGTATTTTCCTGGTTTCATACAGTTATGAACATTCTCGTTCGGTAACCTCTCAGACTGGAGCTCAGGCCACTCAAGTTAGATAGCGGGGTACAAACGAGGCCACCGAGAGTGTGTAATCAGTAATTAAATTCAATTACTTTGAATTCCTGATAATTCTGTTAATTTTTTCATTTTGAGTAATTGGTGATTTGAAAATACGTATCCATCTTATTCGTTTGTATTAGAGTCTGATTTTGTGTCTAATATGAAAACTACTTGTTGATATAAATTTATTTTATTTTGGACTGTTAACGTATTAATTTATGTTAATTTTCGTACGTGTCTGAATAAACAAAATGCTATTTCATATATTTGTAAATAGTTATTTTATTCCTTTATCACTAATTAGAGAATAAAAACAGTAATTTACAATACTGGAGTGGAATTTTTTTTTCTTACATTATACAAAAATGTACATATACATTTACGTGATTTTAACCCTATCGTAATCGGATGATGCGTAGTGTGTCAATAAGTTTTTTCCGTAAGTGCACAGATGACGCATTGGCCGCCTCATGTGTAAGGTATTTTCAGGAAAATTTCACAAAACAAAATGTCGGTCATAGAAAATTTACTTGACACCATTGGGTTGGCAGATAATGAATCTTGAAGAAAACACAAACCTAACGCTGCCAGCTGACGCGCATGCGTAGCTACTAAGCGTTACGTGCGTTAGTTCAACTCAAGGTTCCACAGAATTTACAAGTTCTATAAGCGGTCCGAATTTTTTTAGTCTGTTGAATTTTTGGCGTTTGTAAGTACATTTTGTTTTTGTTTAGTGTTTTTATGTGTAAGCAAGTGATTTTGCTATATTGTGAATACTATGTAAAAAATCAATGTTTCTATATAATACTAATCGTTTCCGTAAGTTTTCGTAGTAAAAGAAAAAAATTGTTTGTAATCACACGACAATTGCTCAATTTCATTCTAACAATACATATACCTTTTTTATGCATTTTATAAGAAATTTATTCAGCTTTCTACTGGTATTTTTAATATTTTTCTATCTTTGTCCCTTACTTAGCTATGGTACAAAACGTCAACTTAAGTAGGTTGGAAAATCTGAAAATTGCACTGTATAAAAAAAAAAAGCATTTTTTAATCAATTACAGCTCATTAGCAAACACTTTTGTAGCAAAATTATTGCTTCCACGAGAAAGATCAAACATTTCTACACAAGTCAGGTACATATAAAACAAACTCCCCAAACCTAATTATTATATTTTTCATGATTGCTTCCAAAAAATATCTACAATTTTTCTTAAAAATTTCACGTTCATCACATTGTTTTTATTATTTCCAAGCCACGTAAAGAAGTTCTGATTGCTTTAGGAAATAATTGAATCATTTGCCGACATATTAACACTAACCATAAGTATATATCTGTTTTAGTTCAGACATACTGAATTTTACCAAAAAACTTTTCCATGCCCATGTTCTTTTCGGCCCTGGGGAAAAGTCGTGTACCTTACACCGTTATAATTTGGGCCTGTGCGCAAGAGGATTAAGGAAATAAGAATGCCTTTATTTCCCTAGATGCCAGAAATTCCTGTAAAGTAGTTAATAATCAATTACTGATCGCATATTTTCCTACAGTAATAAGTAAATAATTGAGATCACCAGAGATGGAGGCATCTTGCCTCTACAGGCAGTCCCCGGGTTACGATGGGGGTTCCGTTCTTGAGGCACGTTGTAAGCCGAAAATCTTCGTAAGCCGGAACATCGTCAAAAATCCTAAGAAAACCTTACTTTTAATGCTTTGGGTGCATTTAAACCTATGTAAACTGCATCCTTATTGCATTTTTCATAAAAAAATCCTTCAAATATTGATTATTTTGCATTTTTGATGCCATATTTCTTCTGCCAGATCAGTGTTGTAGGCGCCGTGACCCTGGAACAGGCGTCATAACCCTGGAAATAATATCTGTTGAAAATAATAGAAAAGCGCCTTAACCTCGGAACGTTGTAAGCTGAATCCGTTGTAACCCAGGGACTGCCTGTAGTCTGTCCGAGCGTCATTTTGCGTTATTTAAATATAAAGATTGAATATAGGAAACACTAATATTACGTACTAATGATAAGTGCCAAAATTTCAAGCTTCGGTCAACTTTGACTCTACCGAAATGGTCGAAAAACGCAGTTGTAAGCTAAAACTCTTATATTCTAGTAATATTCAATCATTTACCTTCATTTGGCAACAAATGTGAAGTCTGTAGCACAATATTTTGATTTATGGTGAATTTATGAAAAAAAAAAAAAAAATTTCCTTGCGTCCGCGCGGTAACTCTTCCGAAAAAAATCAGAAATTTTTTTGTCCGATTGTCGTAATGTTTACACCATTTTAAATTAGCCGTTACATAAAGTTTTATGTATGAAAATGTGTGCAATTTCATGTAGAATACAAAAAATAATAATTGAAGGTTGTAGCTTTTTTCATTTTCAAAATATTTGCATATAAATCACGATAAATAGAAAAAAACCACGTTCGGTCAACTTTGACTTACTGAAATGGTTGAAAAACGTAATTGTAAGCTAAAACTCTTACAGTCTAGTAATATTCAGTCATTTATCTTCATTTTGAAACAAATTTGAAGTCTCTAGCACAAAATTTAGATTTATGGTGAATTAAAAAAAAAAAACTTTCCTTCCCTCCGTGCGCGGATTCTCCGCCGCAAATCTCCTAAATGCGTATGTCGCATTCTCGTAATATTTGCTCCGTTTCATATTAGGCGTTTCATAGAGTTTTATATATGAAAATGTGCGCAATTTCATATAGAATACAACTAAAAATAATTGAAGGTTTTAGCTTTTCTCTTTTTTGAAATATTTGCATATAAAATAAAATATATAAAAAAATTTGGCATTCGGTCAACTTTAACTCGAACGAAATGGTCGAAAACTGCAGTTGTAAGCTAAAACTCTTACAGTATAATAATATTCAATCATTTATCTTCATTTTGAAACAAATTGGAAGTCTCTAGAACAATATTTAGATTTATGGTGAATTTTTGAAAAAAGATTTTTTTACGTCCCTGCGTTACGAATTCATGCATAATTTTTTGATAATATTTTCTCTGTGTTGCTTTGATCGTTTTGTAATGTGTTATATACCAAAATGATCACAATTTAGTGTACAATACAGCGAAAAAAATTAACTCTATAGCTTTAACCGTTTTGCTCAGCGCGATTTGAATACAATTATATAGGAAATTTTGTTTTCGCGCTATCTTATATCGCATTATTTATATATGATAATGATTTTTTTTTTTTTCATTTCTGATGGTTGCATACTAAACTTCAGGCAATGACAAAAAAAGGAGCCAAAAATGAACTCTTAATCTTGGAAACTAAGCACGCTATGATTTTTTGAAAAAAAAAAAATTTTTCCACTTCGGCGCTCACTCCGAGACCCCCTTGGCATACGGGAGACGATTTTTATTATACCCCTCGGCGTTAAACGGTTAATATAAGTTTTTAAAGACATGATGGTTTCTTCATAGAAGTTATTATCAATTTATTCAGTGATCTATAAATAGCTTGACAGTAACAAGTACTTAATTTATTTTATCATATTATATGGTGTTTATGGTCTTTTACTTAATCAAATACGTGTACAGTATTTTTTAAGATGGTTTATCAAAACTATTACCTTGAATGCTTGTGAATAGTAGTTAATCTTTTGTGCATTTGTTAAACAATGTTTTCCTATAAATAAGTTTCATTTTGAATGACATAATTTTAATAATAATCATACTCTTTCCAGTCATCTGTTGGGAATATCACAGAGTTTGTGCCAGGTGCAAGTGGAAATTCTGGCCTTGCCCATTCATCCTCAACTCCATCCTTCCATACTTTATCTGGCATAGGATCTCCTAGCCTTGCTACATCAGCTTCACTGGGTTTTACATCCATGACAAGGTCATCTCCAGGAGGCATTGTAGCATCTCCTCAGAGAGCAGCATCCCCCCAAGGTTCTCCCACCAGAGGCAGACGGTCACC
Organism: Macrobrachium nipponense; assembly: GCF_015104395.2. Taxonomy (NCBI): domain Eukaryota; kingdom Metazoa; phylum Arthropoda; class Malacostraca; order Decapoda; family Palaemonidae; genus Macrobrachium; species Macrobrachium nipponense. The sequence goes on from NC_087211.1 coordinate 55,929,741, forward strand.
TCAAGTCAGTGCTACGGGTGAAGAGGCAAGTAGTGCTTCCAGTGTGCCTACCTACCACGAAAATGTTGGAGGAACGACTTATTTCTTCACTGCCCAAGACCAAAACTTTGCAGCTGGAGCTGCAGCACCTTCTCCAGCACCTTTTTCAGCACCACAGCCTGCATTGGTGTTTCCACCATTTCATGTACTGCCGCCCACGCCTGCCCATGTCCATCATCTTAGGTCTTCTAATAATCCACCTCATTTTTTTATGAGTGATGACCTGAGACATGAAATATTAGAAAGACATGCCCTGACAATGGCACATATAGATCCTGAACAATTTCCAGGTAAGAAGTTCATTCTTTTGTTTCCGTAGAGATACAAGTAGTTCTCTAAGAAGTTTAGCAGGTATACTTTTAAAAGTTTTGGTAAAGTCGGTGAAACCTATTTCAATAGATTAGCTAGTAGCAAGAAGAAATTAAGTATAGATGATATGTTCAGTTTAGCTAGTAGCAAGAAGAAATTAAGTATAGATGATATGTTCAGTTTAGAATACTGTATGGAATGATATACTATTAAGAAAAAAAAATCTTTGAACATTAAGTTAAGGTAAAATACAATTTTTTTCTTTTCGTAAGAAGAATCGCCCATTATTTTGTGTCCTGGTAGTGTGAAGCCACTTAAATTTACTACATTATTTAAAATGAATCTTACCTACTGTTAAAGTTAGCATATATCTTACTGCCCGTAGGCACAATCTGCATACAAAATAATAAAAGAAAATGATTGGCTAACCCACTAGGACTGTCTGTAATCACCTGTTCCCCACCAGGTAACATCGGAATGTTTACATTCTTGTCAGAATTCTTCATGCTATGTCCTTATGCAGATTGTGTGAATTGGCATATGTAATAATTTTGATGATTTCGAGGTGATTTTCTCCTGTACAGTACAGGCAGTCCCCAGCTTATGATGGGGGTTCCGTTCTTGAGATGCGTCGTAAGCCGAAAATCATTATAAGCTGGAAACTTTAACTTTTATCAGATTTTACAGATTTATTTAATTTTTGTTAGACAATATATTTTGGTACAATTTTTTATTTTATATTTATAGATTTAATGAATTTTTATCTTAATGTTTAATTTGAAGGACTGAATGGCCATACGTATTTGCCCTAGGGCTTGGTATGTTTGCTTAAAATCAATAAATCAATCAAACCTATGTGGTTCAGGAGAAAAATAATAGGTAATTGAGAAATATTCTTTTATTTTGGTTAGAAATTTTGACTATATATATTAGGGCAAAGATCCCCCCCCCCCCCCCCCCCCCACACACACACACACACCACACACACACACACACACACACACCATAGTGATCGACCTTATGTGAGGGAGGTGTCGGAGCCTTGGCATCTGTCTGTAGCTCACCCTCTGTAGTGTAGTGCCCTGGGTCTGTTGGTGTTCTCCATGAACAGGAACCATGGCATGTCTTGGGACCAAGGTCTATGCCCTTTGCCACTTCTCTAATGTCTTTTTGGTTCGGGTTTGACACATTCTCCAAATGAGTTGTTTGGCTTTTTAGGGAGAGTGACTGATGTATATGAATTGGTAGAGTTGTTTAGGAATAGTACAGACATTATTACAGATGATAACCCTCCCCCCTCTTGCCATCTACTTATCTAGAGTGAGTTAGCCTGGTGATGGAACAGCTCTCATTTCTCAGTAATCACCTCTGAAGTGTTGTGCACATGGCTCCAGCTGTCGTCAGCGTTACATGGTGACAACATGCAAGAACCTTCTACCTTCCTTACCCAGCCAGATGTCCGGTACTTACTACTGGCATTCTGTGACGTCATTGCTGACATTCCATGGTGTGTCACCTGGCTTTTTTTGGCTGGCCATCTTCGTCCATAGATTGGCCCCCCCCCCCCCCCTCTCTCCTCCTCTCTCTCTCTTCTCTCTCTCTCTCTCTACCTCTCTCTCTCTCTCGTCTCTCTCGTCTCTCTCTCTCTCTCTCTCAGTTCCTCATTTTAGACTTCGGTTTCAACCAAGATTTGATTGAATCTCCTTTAGTATACATACAAGTGGTGCATAGCTCGTATTGTTACACTTTTGCTTCCTTTTGCCAAAGATGAATCTGTTGACTGACGCTTTTAGTTTATACTTCTACCTCATTGTTAAATAGCTCTGCACCTAACACAATCACTGTGTTGTACTTGCAACTGTGTTTGTAGGGTGAGCTCTTAGGAACAAACCAACCTAGGCGATGTGCCGGCATGTTGCTAGTTTATACAACAAAGGTTATCTCAGATGTGTATCCTTTAATGTAGGATTTTGGAATGCTGCTGCATCTGTTGCTAGTTTTGGAAGCTGGCTTAGGATTTGGGTACAGTGCAGATTTTTTACCGTCCTCTCTTCAAATTGGAAGTTTCAAGTTCTTTAACCAAGGAAGCAAAGACTCCTCTAATTGGTAAGGTACTTTGACCTAATTGTGAGGCAGAAATATTTAGGGTGAGGTGGGGTAATACCTTAGAGAGTGCACAATGTGCCCAGAACAAACTGCACAACATGGCTCACCTATGGTATACTCATAAATCCTTAACTCGGAGAATAAGTGTCATATTTTGCACCTTAAAAATTTTTGGGAAATGGTGGGTACTCCAAAAACGCGGGGAAACACAGACCGGCGGGTGGAGGAACCCTCCAAAAACCAAATTTCCTGTTTTTAGCATAATGACACTGATAATCAATCTTCCAAGAAGGCAGTGGGCTAGATCAGAAAGACTTAATGACATTAGACATATGAATAGGTAGAGTTGAACCCACCCAATAAAAATTTCCAGTTTTTTACATACTGACATCAGAATTCACTAAATATCACCTTCAACTTTACACAAAAAGATGCTGTTCCACTTTTGTTATGCATTTCAAAAATATTCAACATGTCAAAATATTCAAAACTTAAAAATATTTCAAAATATTCATAATTTCACGTATCTGTATTGGGGGTCGATGTTTCCCAGTATGTTCATGGTTGGTAGTCCCCTGAACCATATTCATAGTCGGTAGTCCCCTGAACCATATTCACACCATATTCACGGACGTGAGGCACTATATGGTAAGTATGAAAAATTACAACAGGCATCCAAAAAATCAATTTTCTGACTTGATAAACACAGACGTCGTGATGGCGTAAACCTGTTGCTTTCATGTTGTTCGCCGAGATGATTGCTGTGTTGGTGGTGAGTTTTGGCATGTAATTGAAATAGTTTTCAAACCAGAGCATCCAGTCGGTGCTCCCCCTCGGTTGGTATTCACCTACCTCACCTCACCGTTGAACACACACATACGTTTATACAGTAATACCCCGAACTTACATGATTCGAGTTGCGCAGATTCACATTAGCGCGAACTTTTCATTGGAACCTAACTAATTATTATACGCAAGTTCTTCACAATAGTGCGAACAGTTGCGAATCCTCCAGAAACACTGTAAAACCCTGCAAAAGTGTTTGTTTAATTTATTAAGCAAATTTTTAGTTTTACAGTGGGGCCTTGCTTAGTCACGGATCAGCAATCACGGATTCAGTTAATCACGACAATGCACCAGCGCACACCGCCTCGAGTGTGAGACAGTTTCTGACCATGAATGGCATGACCCCACTTACCCACCCTCCCTATTCACCCGATCTTGCTCCCTGTGACTTCTTTTTGTTCCCCCGAATGAAGAAAGCCCTCAAAGGAAAACGTTTTGCAGACGTTGAAGAGGTTCAGAAGAAAACGACGAGTCATTATTAAGCCCCATAACTTCACAAGAGTTCCAGAATTGCTTTCAACAGTGGAAAACACGTCTGGATAAGTGCATTGCTTCAAATGGAGAATACTTTGAAGGTGATAAGACTGTAAACATGTAATAATAACTGAATAAAATTCTATGACACAATTCCGGTTACTTTTGGGTCCCCCCTCGTATATATATACAGTGGTCCCCCGTATTCGCGGGGGATGCGTACCAGAACCCCCCGTGAATAGTTAGAACCCGCGAATGTTTGGAATCCCTATACAAATGCTAAAAACAGCCTATTTTGTTAGTTTAAACTCAAGAAGAACCACTAAAAATTTTCATACTTGGTTTTTTTAATAGTTTTATCACAAAAAGTGCTTTTTATGATGAAATTGTTAAATAAAACTCAGAAATTTGTGGATATTTCTCAAAGAAAAATACCGCGAATGCACGAATTTCCAAACGCTCCCAAGAGAAATCCGCGAATTTATCAGAACCGTACGCGAATATGGGGCCTACGTATATATATATATATATATATATATATATATATATATATATATATATATATATATATATATATATTCTATATATCTATCTATACTATAATATATCCTTGGTTTTTTAATACGTTTTATCACAAAAAGTGTCTTTTTATATGAAATTGTTAAAATAAACTCAGAAATTTGTGATATTTCTCAAAGAAAAATGACCCGCGAATGCACGAATTTCCACGTTAGAAATCCGCAATGTTTTGAGTCCCAGAATCCATAGAACGCGAATATGGGGCCTACTGTATATATATATATATATTATATAATATATATATATATTATATATATATCTATATATATAATTTATAATATATATATATATATTATATATATACATACACAGGTGGTCCCCGGGTTACGACGGGGGTTCCGTTCTTAAGACAGTCGTAACCCGAAAATCGTCGTAAGCCGGAACGACGTTCTTGAAAACATGTCCACAGGGAAATTTCACTACTAATTTGCAATTTTTCTTAGGGCCGTATCTATAAAAATTTATCACTAATTTCACTTTTTTTCATGTGCAACACTGTGTATTCACAAATTACTGTATATTTTCATTAAAATACAAAGAGAAGAGGAGAGAGAGAGAGAGAGAGAGAGAGAGAGAGGAGAGAGATAGAGAGAGGAGAGAGAGAGATGAGAGAAAGAACTTCCTTAGGTTTTCCATGATTGATGAACGTCTGTAGGCAACTTTTTCCCCATCCCTAAAATACATATTTTCTCCTAGAAGAGAGAAAGAGAGGACTGTTCATTTTTATTTTTGTCTGTCCCTATCAATTCTTTGCTGAGAGCGAGAGAGATAAAAGGAAGAAATATAAAACACCAAATGTATGACAAGTATCTTGTGGAGAGAGAGAGAGAGAGAGAGAGAGAGAGAGAGAGAGAGAGAGAGAGAGAGAGAGAGAGAGAGAGAGAGAGAGTTGTCCTTACAGTATTTAAAAGAGAAATGGAATGATTATTGTATTTAAAATACTCAGATATGAATTTTGTACTTATAGTATTATTATTGGAAAATATTAATGATAACTTATTACATACCCTCCAGGAAAATGATCTCATCTCAGTGAGAGAGAGAGAGAGAGAGAGAGAGAGAGAGAGAGAGAGAGAGAGAGAGAGAGAGATGAGAGAGAGAGAGAGAGAGAGAATTACATAAAACCATTAAATTCGTTGACCATTGTATGGCATTGTTAAGCTTGAGTGTCACTCGAGATGAGGTGGGAAATTGATACAGAAAAAGACAAAGGGAAGAATTTTCTTTTGAAATTAGTTATCGTATTATTACTACTTTTATTATTAAATTTATTTATTATTATTATTTTTATTATTATTATTATTATTGAAAATATAATAAAAAGTTTGGAACACGTGCATCTACCATAAAATTCTCTCATCTCAGTAGAAAGAGGAATTATCCTTACAAGTGAAATGGAAAGGTAATTTTTATCTCTTTAAAATACGACCATTATGAATTTTGTAATTAAAGTTTTCATACATTTCAACTTACCTGTCATATATACATAGCATACGACTCCGTCGTCCCCGACAGAAATTCGAATTTCGCGGCACACGCTACAGGTAGGTCAAGTGATCTACCGGCCTGCCGCTGGGTGGCAGGACTAGGAACCATCCCCGTTTTCTAAACAGATTTCTCTCTGTCGCTGGGAAGGTAAACATATGTTTACTTTCCCTCCTGATTTGATTTTCGTGTTTCATCGCCATCGATTTCTGGGCCGACTTTTACAGGGAAGTACTGGATCGGTGGTTTGGCATACGTTTTTAAATAACTTTTTAATAACTTTTATTGAATTAAACTTCGAAGGTTTTCAAAGAATAGAGGATGTGTAACTACCGAAGTTTTCGGTAGACAATTACATAGTTTTGCAAGAAAAGGGAAAGGGAAATATAAATATTTATTCATTGACAAAGTGTAATAAATGTTAGAATTTGATTGAGGAAATAAGGTAACTTCCTATTTGAGGAAGTCAGAAAAACATAGAACTAGATATGCTTTCTTTAGAAGCTTTAATAGCCTCGTTCTGACAAGCAGTTAGAATATTAACAGTACTAGTAGTGTTGTTTCCTCATCACCTTCTTACTTACACGAAACTACAAATTCATTTGCAATTTGAAGATAAGGAATGTAGCTCAAGATACGAGCTATTATAAGGTAAGAAGTGATTATAGTGTTCCCCATTGCAAATAGAGGGTGCGTCTGATCGGCTCTGTCTCGCTCCCAGGCCTAGACCTCTTCCAAGCTCCCTGGCCCGGAGGAGAAGGAAAGTCGAAAGCCGTACGGAGGTTATGGAGAACCCCCACCGATCAGGCTCCCCTCGGCAGGTTCTGTAGGACGTCCCGACTGCCAGGGGATAAGCCATTGGAAAGGCATCCTAATTCAATGTGTTCCCCTTATTATATCGTCTTGACGAATAAGGAGAAGAAACATTCAACGGCGTAGATTAAATGAAGATGCGAAGATAATCCTTGTCTGGCTATCGGAACCTCAGAAGAGACGAAGAAAGGAAGACATCATTCGATAACAGTTGCGGTAGAGGCATTGCCCTATCCGGGTTCGTCCCCCCGTACGGTTGGACGGGGGGGGGAGCTCTATCCCATGGGGGTTTGAAATAGTTATTTCAATAAATTCCTCATCGGTACATGTATATGAAAATATATCTATTCTGAGAAGAACGAATTAGATATTAAAGAATATTTGTTGATCGAATGAATTATATGGATCTCGTTTAGTGAGTACACATATAACTTTTAAGCTTCTAGCTCCTTGGGCATGAAGCTCCGGTAACGAGGCTCAATGCGCCTAAACAAAAGCGTCTGAAACAAGGCGCAAAGCGCCTGAAACGAGGCGCAAAGCACCTGAAGGGCCTGAATATAGGCGCAAAGCGCCTGAAGCACTATGAACCAGGATCTTCATCGGAAATGGAAGTCCTTCTCATTCAGAAGAAAGGGAGGGCTATGTCGAAAATGGAAGTATTGTCGAATTCTAAGCAAGAACAAATGTACAAGAGATCGGAACCTTCCGCACAAGCGGAACCTTCCAGAAGGCGGAAGATTCCAGTTTCGAATAACCTTCCAGACGTACAGAACTTTCCAGGCGAGGATCGCCTTTCAGATGCTCGGAACTTTCCAACAAGAAAACTTTCCAAGGGCGATACGTCTGCTAGGATCCAGGAGTATTCTGATCACGATACTCCTCCTAGGCGCCAGGAGTATCGTGATCGGAACGTGATACTCCTGCCAGGTGCCAGGAGTGTTCCGATCACGATACTCCTCCCAGGCGCCAGGAGTATTCGGAACGCGATACTCCTGCCAAGCACCAGGAGTATTCCGACGAGCACGATACTCCCTCCCAGGACGCCAGGAGTATTCGGAACGTGATACTCCTACCAGGCGCCAGGAGTATTCCGATCACGATACTCCTCCTAGGAAAGCGATACTTCTGCCAGGCGCCAGATATTCCGAGCACGATACTCCTCCCAGGCCGCCCAGGAGTAGTTCGGAGCGCGATACTCCTGCCAGGCACCAGGAGTATTCCGAGGGGGACGAGGAGTATTCCGATCGCGATACTCCTCCCAGGCGCCAGGAGGTTATTCGGAGCGCGATACTCCTGCCAGGCGCCAGGAGTATTCCCGAGGACGAGGAGAATATTCCGATCGTGATACTCCCTCCCAGGCGCCAGGAGTATTCTAGGCAAGATACTCCTGCTTAGCGCCAGGCACTTCTCCTACAAGAAGAGCCTGACAACCGCCAAGAGTCCTCCAGGCGAAAGGTGAAAGACATTCGAGGCTTCTCCTGATAGGACGGGAGTTGTCGCACAGGCGGCCGTTGCCCTTGTCAGGATCGTCTTAATGCAATAAAGGCAAGAGCAAGCTCGGCTTTTTCCAGGCAGGGACTCAAGATGTAGCACAGGCTGCCGTAGCCCTTGTCAGGTTACAGTCGGTACTGCTAAAAGCCCTTCACCTTTCGAAAGGAAGCGCTCTCCTCCGGTTGCTCAATCTGTGTCCCAACTTGAGGAATGGAAGATAGAGCAGAATTGTGAGAATTAGTTCAGTATTAGTAAGAGGATATTAAAATCATCCTCCTTTCTAAAAAATAATGCAACCAACCAATTTACAGAAAGATGGGGCAATCGTTTGGAAGTTGAAACAAGATTCGTACGAGCTCTCATTCATTGATTAGAGGCTCTTCCAGATAAGAAAGGCGTAAAATACGGACTTATCTCCAAGATAATAAAAGCTGAAGAGATTCTCTTCGATCCTCGGTTGTCATTTGCGATCTCTTTCGACTAATACTCATTCGGGATTATTGACGAAATGAACGAAGAGAGTAAGATTTCCATTCTTTCTCTGCATGTCGGAAGGAAAGAGTGTCGTAGAAGGCTTTGCTGTATACGACTACTGAATGACAAGTCATATACGCAATACCATAGTTGCCTTTCTGGTTCGCTACGGAATTATCTATATCCTTACAGGATTTTCCTAGTAAGGACTTTGCTTAAAAGGTTTGTTACGACAATACCTACTCAGCTGGTATTTAACAAAGGTTGTTTGGCTTAAATTTGCATTATTGAGAGCTTTCTTAGACTCCGAGAATAATTTTTATTATATCCATTCATTGAGGTAGAACTGGCAACTCAGGAATGAATGCAGCCAGGCAGTGAACGAGACGGCTGTAATTTGTTGAGCCAATCTAGTACCATCCGGTTCTCGGTACGTGAACGGTTTTTGGTTACATCTTTCTCTCCTAAGGGATCGAATGCTTCACGTATATTCCCCACACAATCAGGGACTTAACCACGAATTGAGGGGATTTTTTTAGGCAAACATGAATAACATCGTATTCGTTGTAAGGATATCTCTCTGCCTCGGCGAGGAAAAAATGTAGTAGGAAATTCACCTTAAGATAACGTACGGTAAGCCTTATGCACACACCGTGGTTAATTACAGCGTTCCTACTATCCTTACAAGAGTTTTCCTAGATGAAATGCTGTTTACCACAATGTGACGGGTGGGATTATAAAGGATTTTAATTCGGCAGAGCACGATTTTAACATTTATTGGAAAGAGTTGTCAGACCCTGCGGAAAAGTATTCACAGATCTCTTCGCAAGGCAGAAGATGAACGAGGCTTCTTATAGATTGCTTCCGCCTTTTTCCTCGAACAAGAGAGGTAGCAAGATACGCCATCTTTAATTTAAATAGGGGAATAAACTTTAGTCTTTTTTCCCCTAGTTATATATATTCTTAACACATATTAAAATAAATGGGCGTCAAAGGAAGAAGATGAATGCATCATTTTTGGCAATAAAAAAGGTTGGATTCACAGAGGTCACGTTCTTCTTTCAGCATGTGTCGGAAGGTTTTTCTAAGAGAGTAGAGATTTTATCGGAATCTATTATAAATATTGGACCTGAAAAACCTATTCACTCTGAGTCTGTCTGCCGTGCAGGACTGACCAGAAGTAAATATGAATGAGAGGATTTTTTCAAGGGAAGCTTGATAATTCCTTTAAATATGTTAAAGACATAGAGTGCTGCAGATCGTGCTAGATAGAAAGGGGAAAACTGTCCTCTTCCGATACCTCTGTGAACCACATAATGGTTTTCTTCCCTTTCAGAGGGAAGAATCACCTTGGTATTTTATGCTATCAATTGAACACAGTAAAAAAGATATACTCTGTCTAGACAAAGAATATTAGAGATGGTAGAGAATTAAGATCTTCGGGATCTTATACAATACCTCTATACGATAAGAGTAAGAGATCTTATACTTAGATGGGAGATCCTAATTTGGGCCTCAGATTCGTGTTCCGACAAGATGGAACTGCTCCTAATCAAATGTTTCTCTTGGTCCTAAACGATCAAAAGGACAAGTGAAATTTTTGGGCTTTAGAATCTGGAATCAAATTCTATGAAGACTCGGCAATGGGTTCTGGCCAGCATAGTATGTTTGGCAAAAGAACTAAAGCCTTTTATTCCTGGATCAACGCTTTCAGATAGAGGTTTCGTTGTCCGGGTAATGTAGTGACATTGTCATCTACAGAAGAAGACAAGGTTTAAACGTTTACTGACAGAGGTCTTTGGAAGCGCGAGGAGGGCTCAAACTACTTCCCAAAAGGTTCAGAGAGATACATTCAAGAAGCTAGAAATTCAGGAGTCCCTACCAAATTTCAGCTCAGAATCTCTTTAAAATTCCAAAAGCTCCTTCCCTTCCTTCGGACAAGGATAGGGAAGCTTCTGCAACGAGAAAAACTCATCAACATGTAGGAGGAGAACTCGTTAGCAACGGAAGTATGCAATAAGGATCCTCCTCGGAGGAAGACTTGTCTCTCGGACTTTTGAGATTTCCTATCGTCTACTGGATGTAGCGGACTAAATTTTGATGAATGTGCAGGAGCAATTAGCGTCTTTGGTAGGAGTACTTTCTAAAGAGCCTACTCGTAAAAAGGATGACAGGCTTCCGATTAAGAGATCAAATACCGATCTCTGTCGGGAGCGACGAACCCTACAGGGGAGTTGTCGCACAAGCGGCCATCTCTGGGGGGGAGCGATGCGTTAGGCAGGCGAGACGTGGGAAAGGAAGTAACTCCTGCCAAGCGTCTGGCGCCAACTAGGAGCCAGGCGCCAAGTAGGCGCAAAGAGCCTGACTTTACTGTAGATCGTTCTAGGCCCAGATCTTCATCCAAGCAACAAGAGCCAACTGGAGAAGAGAGAACTCCTGATAGGAGTATAGCGCCCGCTAAGCGCAATATACTTGCCATTCGAAAGGCGCATTTCCTCCATGAGCGATACTCCTACCAAGCCACAGGAGTATTCGGAACTAGATGCGCTTCCATAGGTCAGGAGTATTCGGGAAGAGATACTCCTGCCAGGCGCCTTGAGTACTCTGACCTCGATACTCCTCTCAGGAGCCAGGAGTATTCTAGACTTTTTACTCCTACCAGGCGCCAGGAGTATTCGAAGCGCGATGTGCCTACCAAGCGCCAGGAGTATTCTGAGCTTAATACTCCTAACAGGCGCTAGGAGTATTTGGAGCGAGATGCTCCTTCCAGACGGCGGAGGTAGTATTCGAAGATTTTTTTACGACTGTCAGGCGCCAGGAGTATTCCAAACAGGATACTCCTCGCGCCAGCCAGGCGCAAGCCAGGCGCTAGGCTTCATCCAGATGAGATCCAGTTCAAAGAAATCCTAGTCTTCTTTGAAACAATGGGGATCTCTAAAGCACTTCATAAGTGACTTGATGATACCTTCAAACAGCTGAGAATTTAAAAGCTCTTGAAGTGCAAGCTTTTGCAAATTCTTGTTCTTTTCGTAACAATATGTCAGGAAGACATATTAGCTTTAACATATGAGAGATGCAACTAGTGTTGACTGCTCATTACACGAAGGACTTCAAGTTAACCTACGAGAGATCCTTCTCTCTTGGTTTATACGTATCAGCGGATATGTTGCTGGGATAAGGAGCCGACACTTATCCTTTAATAATGAGTTGAATTTATTTTAACTCAGTGATTTTTTTTTGAGGTTTGAAAGGAGTTTGGGGATAACTCTTTTTCAATTTAGCGCGAACCCTCATGTTAGGAACAGGTGATCGGGATCATCGGTGTTGCGCTCCTTAGTTATGCCAATAGGCATAGGCATGTTGTCATATAGCGGATTAGCACCCATTTGACAAATGCCAATTAGGCTCGACCGAGTAAGTGGATAAGACCCCATCGGTAGACCCACAAGAACTCTTGGCCACAGATCACTATCTTGCTAAGGCTCTTGAGACGAAGCAGACTCCTATGCAATAGCTAGGAAGTCAACCCTTCGTCTAGAAAACACCGAGGAACCAAGGTCTATAAATACCTACAACATATGTTGTTTACCTGTCCTAGTCAGTAAGTTAGCTGTCTCTTGCCCTCCACCAAAGGGTGTCAATCAGCTATGTATATATCTGACAGGTAAGTTGAATGTATGAAAATGATATTGTTTATGATACAATAAAGTTTCATACATACTTACCTGGCAGATATATACAATTGAAGACCCACCCAGCCTCCCCGCAGGAGACAGGTGGAAGAGAGAATCTGATTAGAAAACGGGGATGGTTCCTAGTCCTGCCACCCAGGCGGGCATGACCGGTTAGAATCACCTGACCTAACCTGTAGCGTGGGTGCCGCGAAATTCGAATTTCTGGCGTCGGGGAACGACGGGAAGGGTCGATAGCTATGTATATATCTGCCAGGTAAGTATGTATGAAACTTTATTGTATCAAAACAATATCATTTTATTTATTCATTATTATTATTATTATTATTATTATTATTAAATAAACTGAAATTATCAATAAACATTTTGCACTAGTTACCATAAAAATTCTTTCAATCCTCGGTAAAAGAGAGAGAGAGAGAGAAGAAAAGAGGAGGAGGAGGAGAAGAGAGAGAGAGAGAGAGAACAAAGTGTTTATCTCTCTCTGATTTATAACGCTTCCAAGCGAAAGAGACGGATGGAAGTTACCACTAATGTTATGACACATATTTATCTTGTGTGGCTAAAGAGAGAGAGAGAGAAGAGAGAGGAGAGAGAAGAGAGAGGAGAGAGAGAGAGAGAGTTAAACCCGTTAATTAAAAGTGACTATGGAATAGATTAGTAACGTATTGTTATTGCTTTAAACTACTATCACATATGAATTTTTGTAATTACAGTTTATTATTATTATTATTATTTGAAAGTATTAAAAACAAAATAGTTACAGAAGTACATAAAAAATCTCGAGTCTCAGTAAAACTGAGAGAGAGAGAGGGAGAAGAGAGAGAGAGAGAGAGAGAGAGAGAGAGAGGAGAGACAGAGGGGGGGGGGGGAAATGTTCATGGAACCAACGTGATTGCAACACTGCAGCTTTCCCCCAGCTTTTCCCCCTCCTGGCTGTCACCCAGAACTTGATATATAGCTTGACAGTTTTAAGTACCTGGAATCTGACAAAAAAGGTTACTGGAAGTTAACTTCAAGAAGGGACTGGGTATTTTCCTTTCATTTCTTTTCCCATAATTTTAAATATAAGCCTAAAAATATTACTAATTCAAACGGTATTTTTCTTTAATGAATTGATATTGATTGCTGTATAAAAGTTAATATTAATATTTCGAAAATAGTTAAATCATTTATTTATCACTACTAAAAAACGTACATCTTTGTAGTATAGAGAGAGCCGAGAGAGAGAGAGAGAGAGAGAAATTATATGTGATTATTTTCGTTGGACAAATACAAAGGAGAAAGAGGAGGAGAAGAGAGAGAGAGAGAAGAGAACTGTGCTAAAAAACTATAAATGGGATTCTTAATCTTATCATAGTTATGTGTTTTTTTAAAGCGTCGTAAAACTCGGAGCGTCGGAAGCGTCAGCGTCGTAACCTCGGAACAAAAGGCGTCGTTAACCCAGTGGGCGAATTTTTTCAAAAATGAATATTTAAGAAAAAGCGTCGTAACCTCGGAACGTCGTAAGCCGGACACCCGGTCATAAAACCGGGGGATCGCCTGTGATTATATATATTATATATATACTTATATATAGTATATAATATATATATATCTAAACTGTTGAAAAACAGATAGGATGCCTTTCCCTACTCCTTCCTTCAGAATATATCTTCTTTTGAGCTCCATCTCTGGACCTTATGTATTATAATCTATATAATATATTATATATATATAATATATATATATATATATATATATACATATAGATTAGTATGGATATATTAATATATTATATTATATATTATATTATATATTATATATATTATAGCTATATATATATATATAATATATAATATAATATAAATATATTATATATATGCTATATATCTAGATATAACCGTCGGCCCGCGTTTAAAAAAACGGCGCAATCAGCTCAAACGGCGAATCGGTTTTACGGCAGGTCGTCAAAAATATTCATTAAAAAAATAAGGCCTTTTAAAGGTAGCTTTACGGCACACAAATTTCAGTTAAACAGCGCGCTAGGCCGCCGTCTCTAACGAGTTTCATACATATGTAGAAAATGCCGTGTTCAGACCATAAAGGCTTATGCCAAATTAATTAATTAACAAATTTTATGGAGAGTTAATTACGTAGGTATTATGGTAAAAATATATGCCTCTGACGCTGGTTCTAGCCGAAAATATCGAGTTAGCATAAAGTGCAAATTTAGCTTATGGATGTGTCGATTCAGATTGTTCCTGATTTTTGTTTAAAATGTGTGTGAAAACAATATTACGTTAGGAAAGGCATTTTTATTTCTGTACAGAAATATGATACAAAGGCAGCTTTTGAAACTGGCCTTCACCGATAGGCAAATACGATGGTTTTTTCATGTTATTTCTTGTAAGCCGCCGGCCCTGCCGCTCTTCCGAAAATATCGATTTTAAAAAAAGTTTGCAAATTAGCGATCGATCTGTTTCGATTTTTATAAATGTTTTTTGCTTTTATTGTTTTAAAAATGTGTTATGAAAATGTATTACGAAAATAGGGTATTTTTTATTTCTGTGGCATGAAACATAGAGAAACAAAAAGGTCAGATTTTGAAAACTCCCCTTCAAGTTATCGACTACGATCTGTTTTTCAAGTTCGTTTTATTGTATTGCCCGCCAGCTGGCATACAAGAAAAACGAAACTTGAAAAAACAAAAACCATCGTAGGCGATAACTTGAGAAGGGGAGTTTCAAAAGCTAGCCTTTTTCATCATAATTTCTGCACAGAAATAAAAATACCCTATTCGTAAATACATTTTCATTACACATTTTAAAACAAAAAGCATACAAACATTTATAAAATCGACAAACATCGGGATCGCTAATTTGCACTTTTTGTTTTTTGCCGCCGTCTGCCGCTCCTTCCAAAAATATCGAGTTTAAAAAGAAAAGAGAAGAGAGGAGAGAGAAAGAGAGATAGAGAGAGAGGAGAGAAAAAAGAGAGACAGAGAGAGAAAAAAAGTGTTCAGAATTTGTCGATCGATTGTGTCCGAAATTTTTGGCAAATGGTTTTCTTTGATTTGTTAAAATGTTTAAAATGGTATGAAAATATATTTCGCGTTAAAGGTAATTGTCATTTTTGTACAGAAATAAAAAAGATTACCAAATTAAGGCAGACCTTTGGTAACTAACGCTCCACGTTGTCAGGGGATTGGTTTTTTTTTCATGTTCGTTTCTTGTCCGCCAGTTACCGAAAAATTGCATTGTGTTATTTTATTAATTATGCATCTTTTTCCAATAAATCCTTTAAAAAGTTATACATTATTTCACTGTTATCCAAGAATATTGGTAAGTTTATTCTCATATTAATTCGTATTTTAAAATACTTACGGCAAACTTAAGCCCGTATTGCCGCGGAGCGCCAATGTTGTGGTTTGAAATCAGCTGATTGAATACGCAGTCTGTTTCACCATAACGCAATTCTGAGCGAATGCTCTTGCTTCTAGTTCGAGCATAAACGGAATATCCTAGATACTTGACTTATATGAGACAAAGTTATTTTTCCCTTATACAGCGTGTTTTTAGGTGGAAATAATTTATTGAATATGTCTCGTTCGTGAATGTGAACTACTATTTTTTTTTCGTTAACAGATTACGTTGGCGGCATGTTTATTTTTGCGTTAAACCAAAATTACGTGATTCCGTTCGCAATACGTAACTCCAGTTTTATATCATCGTAATACGAACTTTACGTTATTTATCTTATACGTCGCGTGAAACCAACAGTACAAAACTGTGTTCTTTCAAGCACCAGTAGTTTTGAATTAAAATTCATTTTATCCCAAGTTTTATCTATGGTTGTGTGATGAATAGGCAGACGTTTACTGCAGTTTTTATCCTTATAGTGCATTAGCAGCTTGAACAGTTTTCTTTTCCCAGCTTCAGTCCATAATTAGGTTTAAAATTTAACGTATATTTTTCACCCGATTGATCTTTAACTCTATTATTGATCTCCGATTCTTATAGCGGAATAAACGTTTATTACATTCAAGATATCTCAGGTTCTATTCTATACATAACGCCATTTATAATCAAAATTACGGTAATGTTGCACTGTAGTACGATGATCCGAAATACAAGCCAAACAGTTCGGTTGTACTTCTTGCCCACCAAAGAAAAAAAATCCGTTTCTCGAGTTCGGTTAGTTCATGGTTGTACACCGTTCCCACGCAAACGAGTATAACGTTAAAAACCATACTTTCACCATTCTCTTTTGCTGTTATTTTGAACTTATGTAACTAGAAAGAGGATAAGTTATGGCCATTGTAATTTGATCTCTCATAAATCGAAACTATCAAGACTAAATGGATCGTAACCTGAACACCTACCCAGATACCTGGTAACACTGTATAAAACTTAAACTTTAATTCATCTTTACATTACTCCCTATAGACACCCACATGTTTACTGTACAGTAAATTCTATTAGTAACTATACTGCAATAAAGACAATTTTTACTTTTGCGCCGTTGTGGGATTACGGCGCCTGTTTTGACTGGTCCTAGAGTTTCGACAAGAAGGTGTGCGCCGGGGCCGTAGGCTTTAAAATGCGCTCCAGAGCCGTCGAACAAAATCGCTTGGCGTCCGGTGGTCCAGGAACTGGAACCCCTGCCGCTAACCGATGGGCCGACTGTATATATGAGTATATACATAATTAGTATACCATAATATTTATATATAGATATTAGTATTATTATATATATATAAATATATTACAGACACGTGGAACCCCCTCGATTATTCGCGTTCTTCCGATTCGCGTGAGGTACATTCACACATTCGAGGATTTCTCTCGGGAACGTTTTTCCCTGCACTTATTCATGGAAAAGTCGCGCATATTCGGTGTATTTTTTCTATGAGAAATATCCACAAATTCCTGGTTTTTGTGAATCAATTTCCATCATAAAATGCCACTTTTTGTGATACAAAACTATATTAAAAAAACCAAGTAATGAAATTTTTTAAGTGGTTTTTCTTTTCCTTTTTTAAGTTTTAACTAAAGAAAATAGGCTGTTTTTTTACGGCCTTTTATAGGGGTTCCAAACATTCGCGGATTCTAAAACTATTCATTTCACGGGGGGTCTGGTACGCATCGCCCCGCGAATACTGGGGGAACATTGTATATATATAATATATATAGATATTATATATATATATATATATATATAATAATCTTATTTATATATATATATATATATATATATAATTATATCTTAATATAACAACATCAACACAAACACATACAACAACATATATATAAAAGCCCATTAAAACATTTGGTTGGACGCTAAATGGACTGGTATTTTGGTGGTCTGACTACCACTTCTTATCGAGCCCAGTGGAGTGACAAGAAAATTACACGGGCAAAATATAAATGTGGGAGATAAACCCTTAGTTGATCTGGGGTTGTTCGCTGAGTTTTCCATATGGTTCTGTTTAATTGTCCTTAACTCATCCGTTCCATTGTTGTCCTTTAGGGAAGACATTTTCTCATATGGTCAGATGTCCCAGGCCTTCATTGGAAAGGTTGATCCTATTATCTTATTTTATAAAGTGAAGATTTCTACCATTTGACCTGTTTATCGGACAGCTGCTCCTTGTATAAAATTCTGGACGAGTTCCAATAATCCCATGTTATGGTTTTGGTGTTATGTTTATATGATGGAAAATTAGCAAAAACTATTTTGTCCATATCGAACTGAGCGTTTATTTGTTGAGTTAATCTCGTCCAAGAGGAGATTTTACCTGTAGATCCATAGTATGACTTACCACTGTCCCCCCTAAGGCATGGGAATTTCATAAACACCAAACGTTTGTTTTATTAAAACTTGGCTTCTTTCTGCTGAACGTTAATTAATTCAATTTTCCCAGTGTATTCAGGTAAATGAAGAGAAAGGGAGGATATAGTTTTAAAATGTTAGGAGGAAAATCCCTGTACCAGTTAGTCCCCGGTTATCAGCTATCTTTGTTTTACAGAGCTTGTTTCTAGTTTAACAATAACTGGATTTTTACTTCCGATATGCGCTGATCTTCTGTTTATCGGTGGCCAATCCCTGATTATAAGTTCGCTGTTGTTTGAATATTTTTCAGTTATCAATCCACACCATTTGGGGAATAGAACCCCTGCTGATAAACCTGAATAACCAATGACTGCCTGTATTGATTTTTGGTTAACTCATGAATGTGTACTTTGGTTTAAGGAACACTACCTTCCTTATATGAAGGTGTAGTTAACTGGGTTTTAGACAGTCATTTAAGGGCTTTCAAAAACGTCAGCCTACGGATCACTAGTACTTTAACGGGATGTTTGAGAAAGCTTTTTTCTCAAATATTAAAGCTTTTATTTTCACTTGGCTGAAACATTGTTCCTTGGGGTGAACTAACGCACCATTCCTCATTCAAGAATGGGTAGTCAGCTAACTTTAACAGTAGGATAAGGATTCATTCCAAATATCAATGAAAATTTTAATTATTGAATTAATAAGTATTTGGATACTTACCTACTGTTGAAGTGGAAATCCATCCAGCCTCCCCACATCGTAATTGGTACAGTGATTGATTCTAACAACAAGAAAAACATTCCAGTGCCACCCTGTGGGAAGCAGGTGATTGATTAGCAGAGTACCAGTCCTAGCTGGTTAGCCAAGTGTTGATT
This sequence comes from Macrobrachium nipponense, assembly GCF_015104395.2. Classification (NCBI taxonomy): domain Eukaryota; kingdom Metazoa; phylum Arthropoda; class Malacostraca; order Decapoda; family Palaemonidae; genus Macrobrachium; species Macrobrachium nipponense. The sequence goes on from NC_087211.1 coordinate 55,948,738, forward strand.
TTTTTTTAATGTTGATTTGCTCCTAATAGCACACCAAAGATGTTAAGGCCAACTTTAACAAAAAGTAGGTAAGCATTGCAAATTAATTTTATAAAAATTTTTCATAATTGAAGAGATTTTAAAGCAAAAAGCCGCCTTAGTTTAACCTGTGGCAAGGGTCTTTGACTAGCTCAGACAGTTGAGAAGTCTTCTGAAAAGAAAGAGAAAGGAGAGAAGAGCAATACAAGAGAAATTTGCCTCCGGGAAAGCCTTTGTCCCTGAGTATATTGTTTACAGTTTGCATTGTTAGTCTATGCAGTGATCATACATTTTAGGAGGGTTGGAGTCTGGAAGGACAGCTGCACATAAAGCATCTGCTAAGACAAATTATGATGCGAGTCATTCAGTCAGTATTAGACACACTTGGAACAGGCTCATTATAAACAGTTATTCCAATTAGGTATTAAACTGAGAAGATGATGTGGTAGAGTGACCATTAGAGAATGTTAAATCTGAAGAGATGAACAGATTTTGCCTAAGATGGATAATGGTCAAGGTTTCTTAACCCCTGAGGGTAGTACAATATTTGCTAAAAGTGTCCTGAAGAACAATATACTAGTTAAGCTTTATACCAAAGAATTCAGGAGATATATTCATGATAAGGTAAAACGAGAATTAACATAAATGTAACACATTAGACTGAGATAAAGACGGGGTCCATAGAATATATGAAGCAAAGTACAAGCAAGATCAGTGCAAGGGCTGCAGATGAGAAAAAGTGTCTAGAATGTATGAAAGGAATATTGTACCACTAACTCGCCTTCATTGAAATTTTTTATATTAATTATTGACTAGGTATATGCGGAGTATTGAAAGTGGGTTGATAAATGTAAATGGATAAAATATTTTTTAAGTATGCAAATTACCAAGTAATTACATAGCTGTAATTTCATTATCCACAGCAGATAGAATTTGAAATTCAAGCCAGCGCCATTTTGTTTTGGTTTGGCAACCACCTCGCCACCACTCAGGAAGCACGGAACCAACACAGTAAACAGACAGTTGTTTTCTGCTGTTGATATTCATAACATTGGTTTCCATCAGCTGCGGAATTTGAATCCGGTTGAATCTTCTCAGTAGATGTCTCGGGCATTTGGTGAATTACTTTATCCTTTGGAAGCTGTTTTGGCATTGATTAGCTATTATCAGGAATCCTCTATTTCTGTTTTGTCTTGCTTGTCTTAACGTAGCATCCCAGGCATCGACAGACTGCTGCTGGAAAGATATCTTCAAGCTTCAAGGAAGTGTCTTGTTTTTCCTTGACTCTGTCTAGCTCGGAGGAGTCGTCGCCCTGGCAACAATGGTACTTTGCAGATGAATGTCATCTGTTGAAAAGACAAGTGAGGAAGGATTTGCTTTTTCCTGTGCCTTTGTGATCTCCCTACTGAACAGTGCCCGTCGTGTAGTTGGTCTTACGTGATAGACAAACTGTCAGTCCTTTACAATAGGAATTACTTAAGGCAAAGCCTGGACACAGTTGCTGAATTCTCAAACAAGGTGGTTTGGTAGTTAACTACCGGTCTGGTCGTTGGTAGTGTCTCTGGCTGGACGTAAATATTCCAATTTGCTTTCGGCTGTCGTCGTGGAAAGACGTGTGTTCACTGATCTCTGTCTGATTGTTGTTTACGCTGTTTTCGTCTGCTATCCCGGTGGGATTATTCCTTTTCTTTTATCTGTATAACTGTTGATTGCTTGAGTAATTATGAGCCAGCAAACCCTTGATTTACAGCCTTGCTGCCCTCTACCCCCAACCGGTGCTGCCCTGTGCTAGACGCCAAGAAGTGCGGCAAGATCTGCGCTTCGTTTGATGTAGATCCTCACTCCCTTTTTGCTACATACCGAGGGCATGAGTGCAGTCAACTAATCACGGATGCAGAGTGTTCCCTGTGGTCTGCTGCCCAGAGGGGGAAGTTTGTGCAGAGGAGGTATGTGAAAAAGCCCATACCCATGGTGGGGAGTAATTCGCCCCCCTACCACTCCAAACATGCAAACCCTTCTTCCTCATACCTCTCTCCCTCATACCTCTCTCCCTCATACCTCTCTCCTGGCAATCGTCCTGTACTGTCTGCCATCCCTTCGGGGGAGGCCTCTTTCTCTGCTCCTTCCTCCGACAAGGGGGACGGGGGGGCTGCGGCCTTGGACCTGGGTAATGCTCCTCTTCGAGTCTCTGCTCGCCCCCGAAGGTCCTGCTCAACTCCCAAATTTTCTCCTGTCTCTTTGGAAGAAGTGGATAAGGATATATAGGCAGCCCTGGTTAACGGCAGGGGTTCCGTTCCTGGAGTCCCGACGCTAAGTGACATTCACCTCAAAACCAAACCAAATTCAAAAAGTCAACGATGCATTTAGACGAGGTCACGGCCAAGATACTTTGGCCCTAATAATGTACGTAACTTTTTATTGAAAATGTGGAATTTCCTTTGCCTAATCATTTACTATGGTCTATCTTGTAGTAATACAAATTTTTAATGTCAGATTCAATGAACTTACCGGTAAATCTTGGCCTAGTATGAGAGAGAGAGAGGGAGAGAGTCACCTTTTTCAGACTGCTAATGTTTCCTCCATCTCTTTATTTATCATATCTTTAAGTTAAATCAGCTGAAAAAGCAAATGAGAACGATAAAAGTATCATTAGTACCGTTATAATTGTTGCTTAAACTCTGAAGCCATAAACAACTGAACGATGACAGTTGTTATTCCACAACAACTGAATTGAATCTGGTAATATAACAATGTTTTGCTTGAATTTCAGTCATTGTACGATAGTAAAAAATTACCGTTCTTATGTTACAAATGACATTAAACAGAACAGGTCTTAAATATTTTTGCGTTATGCCTTTATTTGGTATGGAGAAAATATTGGCAAGGAAATATAGTAAATTTAAGCTTCAGTTGTAGCTGAAGCTGAGAAAACAAAATGTTAACACTGCAAATGACTTTAAATTATCGTGCATCAGTAACATGGATGCAACTCTACCATAAAAAAGTATTTTAATAAAAAATACTGGCCATGAAAGAACACGTTTTTTTCACGCCAATAACAGATAAATAAGGAAATATCATAATCCTTTTTTTCTACACAAATAACATGCTCCTGACACCATCTGTTTAACGAAAAAAATAACATTCGAGTTCACAACAAGACATGCATATTTAAGTCATATTTCAACTTGAAAGCACTTCATATAACGAAAAAACCTATTTACGCGAAACAGAAGCAAGAAAATCGCTCTGAATTGAGTTAAATAGGGCGAAATAACCCTGTCTGCCCTCAGCTTATTTTTCCAAACCAAAACATAGATCGCTTTGTTTGTATTCTATAATACTATACTTAGTAATACGAGACTACACACAGTATTATTGGATATAGTGAAGTAAAGCATAGCTTTTTAACCCTTTAACGCCGATTGGATGTATTAAACGTCGACCAAAATTGTCTGTCGGGTGCCGAACCGACGTACGAAACGTCGACAAAATTTTTTTAATTCACGGAAAAATAGTTATAGGCCTACTAGGCGAAAACTTTTGAATCACGCGCCTTGGGGGATGCTGGGAGTTCACGGATCAAGCTGTTGTTTTGTTTACAATCGTTACCCAGGCGCGCAAGTGCGAATTTCTTTCTTCTCGCACTAAAAAGCATCAGCGACACATCTCAGAAATTATTTTGTCACTGTGACATAATTTTTGCACCATTTTATATTAGCCATTACATAGTTTTATATATGAAAATGTGCGCAATTTCATGTAGAATACAACTAAAAACAACTCATGGTTGTAGCTTTTATCAGTTTTGAAATATTTTTATATAAATAACGATAAGTGCCAAAATTTCAACCTTCAGTCAACTTTGTCTATACCGAAATGGTAAAAAAATGCAATTGTAAGCTAAAACTTTTATATTCTAGTAATATTCAATCATTTACCTTTATTTTACAACAAATTGGAAGTTTCTAGCACAATATTTTGATTTATGGTGAATTTATGAAAAAAACTGTCCTTATGTCCGCACGGTAACTCTTCCGAAAAATTTCAGCGTCATTGTCGTAATGTTTGGACAGTTTTATATTAGCCGTTACATAAAGTTTTATATATGGAAATGTGTGCAATTTCATGTAGAATACAACTAAAAACAACCCATGGTTGTAGCTTTTATCAGTTTTGAAATATTTTCATATAAATAACGATAATTGCCAAAATATCAACCTTCAGTCAACTTTGACTCAACTGAAATGGTTGAAAAATGCAATTGTAAGCTAAAACTCTTACATTCTAGTAATATTCAATCATTTACCTTTATTTTGCAACAAATGAGAAGTCTCTAGCAAAATATTTAGATTTATGGTGAATTTATGAAAAAAAAACATTTTCCTTACGTCCGTGCGATAACTTCTGAAAAAAATCAGAAATATTTTCGTGCGATTGTCGTAATGTTTGCACCATTTTAAATTATCCATTACATTAAAGTTTTATATAATTGAAAATGCTGCACATAATTTCATGTAGAATAGAACCAAAAACAAAACCCATTTGTAGCTTTTATCAGTTTTGAAATATTTTCATATAAATAACAATAAATAGAAAAAATTTGACCTTTGGTCAACTTTAACTCGACCAATATGGTCGAAAACTGCAATTGTAAGCTACAACACTTACAGTCTAGTAATATTCAATCAATTACCTTCATTTTGCAACAAATGGGAAGTCTCTAGCACAATATTTCGATTTATGGTGAATTTATGAAAGCAGTTTTTTTTTTTACATCCCGCGGGCGTTACGAATTCATGCCTCATATTGTGAGAATATTTTCTCTGTATTGCTTTGATAATTTTACAATTTGTTATATACCAAAATCATAGCAATTTAGTGTACAATACAACGAAAAAAACTCATTATCTTTTAACTGTTTTGCTCACAGCACGATTTATATACAATTATATAAGGGATTTTGAAGTAGGAAAAATCTATTTCTGGGTGATTGGCTCGTGTCGCCCCATGAAAGGATCCTTAATATCATTCTTTCTAGGTAAAGTTAATCTAAAATTACCAGAGAAAAACAAAATTAAGAAAAAATGTCAGTAAAACTGACTCGCTCACTCTTTAAAAGAAAGTGTCGGTATGAGAATAGGGGCGAGTGGATCACTACACGAGACATTCACCAATTAGACCTTCCATCAAATCCCCACTAGAGAGAGGCTGATACCAACGGGCGATGCGGCCGCTACTAATACTACTAGGGACGCCACGGACAGCAGCGCCCCTAGCGGTCATCCTTAATCTATGAACATCCTTGTCCTGCAGGGAGGGCAACAATACAGGGTGGGTTTCATAGGGCGAGCACGAGCCAATCACCCAGAAATAGATTTTTTCCTACGTCAAAAATCCCTTTTTCTGGGCTCAGCTCGTGTCGGCCTATGAAAGAGTACCCCAGAGAAAACAAAAACAAGATGGGAAAAAGGACAATGAAAATCAGTTGTAAAAAAAGAGGGATATAATATAAGTGAATCAGTTATTACAGCATATTAAACTAAGTACTTAAGCTAACTTATTCTAAACAATGACATAAAAGAAAGCTAGTAAATGTAAAGTACTTAAAATTAATTATAGTAAACATAGTAAAATACAATAATGCAGTGCAATTTAACAAAATAGATTCACTTAAATAATGTATTTACAAAATATACACACATTGTGTCCTACCCTAGCATAAAAATAAGGGTAGGTACACTGAAGTACATTATAAGTACATAGTGTGGATGTCCCTAGTTCAAAAAATAAGGGACAATCCACCAATATGATCTCAGCGGCTAAGGCTAGAATATCCGAGTAGCATGGCGATAGGGTGAGGCATGTTGGACGAGGTAGGTAGAAAGGAGACCTGGATCTATACTACGACTACTATACAGTATCAGGAGAAACAATGCTTCCCCGCTGCTACTGCAGAAAATCTTTTAAAGATTCCAAGGACTTTAGATAGTGACGTTTAAAGACTGTCGGAGATTTCCATCCAGTATACTTTTTAAGATCCTCAAAGTTCATATGTTGAAAAGTAATTAATTGAGGTGGCTACTCCCCTGATGTCATGTGCTTTTGGAAATGAATCAGGATTGGCTTGTTTAATGAAGTAAAGGATCTGTTGTCTAATACTTTTACTGATAAAGTACCACCTTTTTCTCTCATGAAGAGAGAACCCTGAGGATCTTGAGGATGTACGAGATAGAAAGGCTCTTAAAGTTGATACTGGGCAGAGAGAAGGATCTTGCAGAAGTGGGATGACTTTCCAAGGAGCCCACCTTGCAAGAGGATCCTCATTTTTAGCCAAAAAACTACGATCCGGAGCAAGCAGAACTTCTCTGAGGGGAGGAATTCCACATGACCCGCATCTCTGGATAGAGCCGACAGTTCTGAATTCTAGCTCCTGAAGCTAGGCTTAATAAGAATAATGTCTTTCTAAGAAGCATTATGAATGTACAGACGAGTTTGTCAGTATCGATGCTAGTTTGAGACATCATTTAAGAACCATGAGACTGTAGTAGGCCTTTGAGAAGGTCTAAGTCTAGCACAGGCTTTAGGGATAGACGTAAATAAGATTCAGTCGATCTATCTGGAAACCTACTGAAAGATCTTCTTCAAAGAAAAGCCGATTTATGAGTAGTAATAGTGCTAGCTGCTAAACCTTTTTCAAACAAGGATCTGAAAAAGGATATAGCTAAATTAACTGTCATGGTTGTAGTGTTTGATTCTTTCAGGAAGGATGCTAATTTTTTAACAGCTGAGTCATATTGTCTAATAGTTGACTCTCTCTTATCTGATTCTAGGAAGAGGATGTTTTGGTGGATCAATGTTAGCATCTTTATTAGCCGCAAACTTCATGAAGTCCATAAAGTTAGGGTCTGAAGAATTCCTGAGGAAGTGAACACAGTCCTCATTTGTACTGATTGTGACAGCTTGGGATTGGGAATCCGTTGAGGTCGGAGACCCAATTCCAGAAGCAGAGGGATACCAGTTGCTCTTGGGCCAGTCTGGAGCAATCAGGGCTACTAGTCCCTTGAAAGTCCTCAGCTTGCTCAAGACTTTCAAGAGAAGATTCACTGGAGGAAAGACATAAATTTTTCTCCACTGATTCCAATCTAACGACAGGGCGTCCGTGGCATAAGCCAGAGGGTCCAGGTTGGGGGCCACATAGCAAGGGAGCTTGTGGTTCGCTTGTGAGGCGAAGAGATCTACTTGGAGACCTGGGACTCTCCGGCATATCCACTGGAATGACCTGTCGTCTAGGGACCATTCTGATTCCAGAGGGACCGACCGGGACAAGGCGTCTGCTATCACATTTCTTACCCCCGCCAGGTGAGTGGCGGACAGATGCCATTTGTGTTTGTTTGCTAGTGCAAAGATGGCTATCATGACATGGTTCACATGTTTGGATTTGGACCACCCTCCCCTGTTGATGCAATGAACTACCACTGCACTGTTCCCAAAACTAGTTCTTGAGATGAAGGACTTTTCCGGGGGAAGAAGTCTCTTCAGGGTAAGAAATACTGCCATTGCTTCCAGAACGTTTATGTGGAGCTGGCGGAACTGAACTGACCAAGTCCCCTGAACTTGTTTAATTGAGAATATCCCCCCCACCCGGACAGGGAGGCATCCGTGTGAATGGTTAACACTGGAAGGGGATATTGAAGGGGTACCCGTTTGGCCAGGTTCTTTACTTTTGTCCATGGACGGAGTTGATTGCGAAGGATCTGTGGAATTACTGACAACTTGTCTCGAGATTTGGCGTTTGCTCTCGATCGCCAAACTCGATTTATATCTTTCAGCCTTGCTTTCAGGAGGATATCTGTCACTGAAGCAAACTGAAGAGAACCTAGGATTCTTTCCTGGCTTCTCCTTGATGTTTGCTTGCATTTGAGAAATTGTCTGACAGACTTGGCTATTTCTTTCCGTTTGGCCACTGGAATTGACAGATTGTGGGAAGACAAATCCCATTGGATTTCTAGCCACTGAAAACGAGACTTCCGGAGTAAGTCTGGATTTCGTTTTGTTTATCTGGAACCCCAGATGTTCCAGAAATTGAACTACCTTTTTCGTGGCTTTGAGACATTCCTCGACTGTTGGTGCCCAGATCAACCAATCGTCGAGGTATGCTGCTATCATTATTCCCTGAGTTCTCAATTGTTGCACCACTACTTCTGCTATTTTTGTGAATACCCTGGGGGCTACATTCAGACCGAAGGGCATCACTTTGAATGAGAATGTCTGATTTCCTAGTCTGAATCCTAGGAATGGGCGGAAGTGTCTGGCTATAGGGATATGATAGTATGCGTCTGTAAGATCGATGGAGCATGTGACGGCTCCACGAAGGAAGTAAGGTCCTTACTGCGAGATGGTAAGCATTTTGAACTTGTCGCAACAAATGAAAGAGTTTAGCCTTGACAAGTCTAAGATTACCCTTCTTTTTGTTGAGCCTTTCTTTGGCACGCTGAATAAGCGACCTTGAAATTTTAGATGCTTGACTCTCGCAATAGCTCCTTTCTGAAGGAGTTCCTCCGCATAATCTGTCAATTCCTTTGATGGTACTTGATGGAATGATTTGATTGGAGGGGGATCTTTGATCCAACTCCAACCCAATCCCTTGGACACTATGCTCTGTGCCCAATTGCTGAACCCCCACCTGTGACGGAAGAGGAACAGCCTCCTCCTACCTGGGGAGCCTCACTGTTGTTGGGCGGGTTGACCTCCACGCCCTCCTCTGAACTGCCTACTCCTTGCCGCTCTTCTGTGCCACGCTGGCGAAAGTGGCCTCTCGCTCTGCTACCTCTCGATTGCCTATTAAAGGGAGGGTAAGCCTGACCTTCATACATAGGGTTGAAGGCCGGCGAGAGTGCGTAGGAGGTCGAGGGTTGAATGATAGGAGACAACAGGAGGATGGGCTGGGTCTGCTTCGAGGTTGAAGGTTGTCCCTGTTGGGTAACTGGGACGGCCTGAACGAATTGCTGCTGCTGCTGGTGTTTTTGGTAAGGCTGGAACCTTTTACAGACTTCTTTAGTTTCTTACCAGCAGCGGGGGCGGATTCTTGTTTCCTCTTAGAGGAGATACCCCATCTAGCTCTAAGGCTCTGGTTGAGCCTAGTAGCCTCGTGGTGCACCTCATTTACAGCGGACTCTGGGAAGAGGTCCGCTCCCCACATGCTGGAAGCCAGGAGTCTGTTAGGTTCGTGCCTAATAGTGCATTCCTGCAGAACGTGCTTTCGGCAATTCCTCCTAGCTTGGAAGAAGTCGAAAGCATCCGTCTGAACCGTTTGAAGCTGGGACTTGGCCAGAATCTTAAATAAAGGTTCTGTGCCATACGATAGGGCAGCCATCTCCGTGATAATTAGAGAATTGAGGGATCTGCCAAACCTAGTTCGAGCGTCGAACTCTGCCTGGATCAAGGAATCATGCAGGCCTTGGGAGGGCTTTTCGCCAAACTGGTCCATTGCACAGTCCGGTTTGAGCTTACCAAGCGTGGGAAAGTGGCAGCAAGTTCTCCCACAATTCTCCGAAAGCTGGAAAGAGCGGAGAAGTAGAATCCGCTTCCCTCAGCTGTGGCATGGGCTCATCCTTGAGGACTGCCTGAAGAGTCGCTTCCACTATTTTGGTAGCGAACGGAAGAGAAGCCTCCTCCTCCGTCGCAAATATAGTAAAAGGACTCTTGAAAGCCTGGAGCTTAGTGTTGGTACACTCCCAGTCCTCAAGGCAGTGAACCCATTCGCGTTGAGCGTGCTCTCTACTATAGAGCACGTTCTCTCTGGAGATCTTGTCCTCCCTAGTGAGGGCCGCTACGGTCAGCCTAGCATATCCAATGAAAGGCTGCGTCAATCCCGGAGGATAAAACTCGAAGTCCTCAATCCTTCGAGTTCCACACTCCGGGACAGAGATCATACCGTCCTTGAATGGAGCGTAAGCGGCCACTCTCCATGGGTTCTCCATGGAGAAGGCTGGTAGCGACTCATAAGGTGGTAGCTGGAGAATACCAGCACTTGCTACTGGGGAGACTGGATGAGGAGCCTGAGCAAGCCCAGCTACTCGGTCCTCATTCTCTAACTCTGTTTAGAGAGATCTTGGATGGACTGGCCCGACTGAGTCAAAGTGCTCGACAGTTGTGCGAACATCTGTTCGAACTTGGTTCCGAGGGCGGAGACCTGTGAGCCTACCATCTTCCCTACCTGTTGCATCACCACTGCTGAGAAAGCAGTGGGATCAAAGGTGCTAGGTCCCGCTACTCCAACCGGCGTTGCCGGAGTGGATGCGGTGGAGGCCGGAGAAGGCATTGGCTCAGCAGGAGCGCGAGCCTTCTCCTTAGAAGCCTTGCTTCTAGAGCTCTTTGATAGGAAGAGCTCGGCTTAGCCTTCACCGCGTCAGCATAGGAAGTCGAAGACTTTTTAGCTGAAGAAGACGACGACGACTTTTTAGAAGTCGTCTTAACAAGGGTCTTCGGTTCTCTCTGTCCCTTCACCTTTGGGGGTACAGGGAGAGCGGGCAGGGATCTCAGATCCCAAAAAGCCTTGGAAAGAAGCAGTAGAAGAAGGGACAGGAGAAGATCCAGGAGCGCCCAAGGAAAGACCTTGGGCACCCGACACACCTACCTCAACCAACAAATCCTCCGCACCTACCGCCATAGGCTCAATATTAAGGTCCAAGGTTGCGACGTCTGGGACCGTCTCCTGCGTGGCCACGGCCCCGAACGACTGCTGCATCTCTTGCTGGATGGAGGCGATGAGAGGGGCTGCAGAGATGGGGTCAACATATCCTGTTGACTTGCCACCGGGGAAGATCTGAACGGCCAGCTTCTTGTCCAAGATGTATGGCTGGCCCTTGGCGGCGTTCTTCCCGAAGCCGCCCACCCAAGCCTTCAGGGTTGCTAGGGCGACTTCCCTCACACCGGCAGCCTGAAAGAGAAGGCGAAATGAAGCTTCTAGTGGCGGGGGCGGGGTTAACAAGCTTATGACTAAGTGTTGTTAGTAATACGATAAAGAAGTTCTACAATCGACTTACCCCCCCACCAGCTGACTGACAAGGTCGTAACAGATGGCGCAGGCTTTCCGGGTGCCAGACGATCATGTCGTTGTAAGTCGTGGCACACAGGGCGTGAGATCTGCACTCATCGTGGGCGCAGGGGTTGTATAAAGTCGCATTGCACCCTAGGACCTGACAGTTGGTAGCCTGTAAGTGGAAAGATACATAAGTATCAGGAGAACACTTACAGCCTAACAATTGCTCCGCTGCATGCCGAGCGAGAAAGTTAGATTAAACCAGAGCCCCGCCATAATACGTGTGGTAACAAGATGGTTGGAGTTTGTCCAAGGCTACGCCGGAGACAAGAGAAAGAATCCAACCAGATGTGGTGGTGAAATATGAAACCACGACGGAAAACGGCGGAGATGTATACATTACCAATTATAATTATAGAAATTCATCGTAAAATTAGGGTATATCCTTAAAATAACGAAATAAATATCAAACCTTTCCCCCCCGTCTACTAGAAGAGTGCCCGGGTAAGAAGCAAGCTCTCTTCCGGTAGCGGGGAAAAAGGGGAAGGATATAGTAGGCAAGCAATAGACCACTAGTAGTGACCACCCCGCCCGCTGGCGGAGCCAGCGAACTATATAACCAAAGGTGCCCCGGCTGCGGCGGAAGGCTCCGTTCGTTATAGTGGGGGAGAGGTGGGACTGAGCAACTGGGGGGGGGGGGGGGTTCCCGGCGTAACGCGGCGGGAGAGAGAGAGGGGGGGGGGTGGCCTACTCCTCCCCGTCCCAACAACTACCGTGCTCGGTGACCCGGTACCCGAAACAAGTGGTCGCCCTATACCCCAGCTGGGAAGAACCCCTGGCCTCCTCAGAGAAGGAGGGAGGAAGGCTACTGAGGTTGTCATGGCAACCCAGACCCCTCCCTATACCTGGTAGGGAGGGAAGGGAAGGGTAAGGTGCGATGGAACACGTGACCGCAAGTGGCCTAAGCCGCGATAGCAACACAACCGTGGAAGGGCCACGTGAACCAGGCTGTACCAATACATGGGACATGCACCTAGGCTAGCCTAACACCCTAAATAGAACTAAAATTACATCGTAAAGATGGAAAAGACACTTTTAGTAAAGAAAAAGAAGCCCAGGAGGAGGCAAAACTGTTCCGAGGAACAGAAGCCTACTCGGAGCCAGCGATAGCCGATGAAGAGCAAGAGCCGGGATGCTGGGCCAGAAACACAGAATAGCCCTAAATACCAAACTAAGAGAATTGGTACATGGGCTAACCTAGCTAAAAAGGCGATGTAAAAAACGATGAACGTGATAAAGTAAGCCCATAAGTATAAGAAGTCCCAGTATGGAAGACCGGGAATTCTTAACATGAGGCAGCATGGCGCCGCCACGAGTCGACCGGGAAACCGTATATGACCTATTAGAAGGAAAATACTGGTCCCTGGAAGACTAAAATACAGTAAAATACTACTTATGAGGCACTTAACTTAGCCGATGCGATGGCAGCACGTTCCATAATGGAGAAGGAGGTAAATCCAAGAAAATTAGCACACGAGCAAAAAATGCGTACAACGCTTAGCGCTAATAATTAAGGATGTACGCTAGGGGCGCTGCTGTCCGTGGCGTCCCTAGTAGTAGTAGTAGCGGCCGCATCGCCCGTTGGTATCAGCTCTCTCTAGTGGGGATTTTGATTGGAAGGTCTAATTGGTGAATGTCTCGTGGTAGTGATCCCACTCGCCCCTATTCTCATACCGACACTTCTTTTAAAGAGTGAGCGAGTCAGTTTTACTGACATTTTCTTAATTTTGTTTTTCTCTGGTAATTTTAGATTAACTTTACCTAGAAAGAATGATATTAAGGATCCTTTCATAGGCCGACACGAGCTGAGCCCAGAAATGAAATTTTTTTTCGCGCTGTCATATATTCCAATATTTATATATGATAATGATATTTTTTTAATTTCTGATGGTTGCATACTAAACTTCGGGCAATGACATAAAAAGGAGCCAAAAATGAACTCTTAATCTTGAAAACTAAGCGTGCTGTGATTTAAAAAAAAAAAAAAAATTTCGCTTTGGCGCTCACTCGCGAGCGCCGCCGGCATACGGGAGACACTTTCGGAAACACCGGCTCGGCGTTTAAGGATTAAAAGAGCCAAGGAAAAGATGTGTATTTGTTATGTTTGTATTGTATGAGGGTCTCTGTGTTTCAGCAAATACTGAAATATGTACCAATAACCAGACAACAGCGCCATCTATTAATGAAAAAATAACTAAGTCTAGTTCATGTACCTAGGTCAATTTTCAACTTGAAAACACTTCATATAAAAAAATAACTATCACATATGAATATAGTTTCTAGAGATTAATTTACGGTAAATAGATGAAAGAAAATTGCTCTGAAGTGAGTTAAATACGGCAAAATAATCTTACCTCCTCCCTCATCTGATTTTTCAAAACCAAAACATGATTGGTTTGTTTGTATTTTATAACACAAATAGTAATACAAGACTACATACAATATTATTGGATTCTGCGAAGTAAAGGATAACTTTTTAAAAGAGCAGAGGAAAGGATGCATACTCATTATGTTTGTATTTTATGAGGCAGTTTCAGCACCTAGCCTAAGAAACCGATAATCAGACAACGGTACTATTAACCCTACAGAGTGTAAAACCCAGTTATGAATATATTTAACAAGCTCCATAAAACCGAAATGCTGCCAAGCGATGGTGACGGTAACCACGGGCTGCCTGTACTCCTCTTACAGTATATTCTTTGTTTTAATACTTGCTAGCAAATTTCCCTAGTTTCTTTTCGCCAGCAACTCTGGCTTTCCCGGCTTCTATTTACCAGATGGATAACCAGGTAGAGGGTGGCTTTAAGCTTCTGGAGTTGTTTTTTTCCATATTAGCCAAGAAGGCATTGAAAGATATGGACTCGTGGTTCTTGGAGAAGAGAGAGCAAGGGAAAGTCAGCGTTTGTTTCCCAACTTCCAAGCTGTCTACTAGGAGGCATCGTTCATACAAGACGAGGAGGTCTTGCCCTGGGAGTTTCTGCCTCCTTCCAGCTGGACTTCTCAAGACTTACTGACTCCTCCAGGAGGTCAGCCTTCAACTCAGCCAAAATTATGTTTTCAACTTCAGAACTTGTTGTTTGGAAGTTATGAGTTTTCTGGACTGGTGTGTAGGAGCATTAACTCGCAAGGTTAAGGAATGTGCTGCTATCTCAGAGGATTCAGTATCTGACTTTCTAGGAGTTATTTCTTGTCTTGATAAGGGCATTTCGGATGGGTCTCTTGAATTAAGAACCCTATTCACCTTAGGCATCCTGAATAAAAGGGTGCTTTGGTGCTCCTTTACTACCAAAGGAGTGACCAGCTTTCAAAGATCTGCTCTCTGTTCTCTCTGTTTGATAATAAGCACCTGTTTTCTCAGACCACAGTTCTGCAGATTTCTTCTGATCTTAAGAAGAAATCTACTCAAGATCTTTTTGTGCTGTCTACGAAGCACCTTAGGGAGACGACCGCCTCTCATATTCATGCTTATTTTCCATCTTCCACTCAGTCCTTTCATGGCTGAGGTAAGTCAAGAAGTTTCCCCAGAGCTCTAGGGAATGTCGGCTTTACTCCCCGAGTAATCAAGAAGTTCCTCTACTTCTAAATCTTTTATCAAAAAATTAGAAGAAAGTCTTCCGTACTCCAGTAGGAGCAAGGCTTCTTCATTTTCAGTGGAGTTGGGAAGTAACCAGGTCTTAAGTAATTTTAACAGCTTACTCTGCCAACTCAGGAAATCTTAGCTCTCACCCAAGAAGTGACTTCCTTATTAGCAAAGAGGACTGTAGTAGTAGAGGATCCCTGCTCTAAAGGTTTTTACAACCATCTTTTCATGGTCCCCAAGACCTTGAACTTGTTTGTGTCAAAGACCAAGTTCAAAATGAAAATGAATCAGACAGTATTGTCCTCAATTTGTCAAAGAGATTTGATGATTTTGATCCATATGGAGGATGCATACTTCCATATCCCTATTCACCCAGACTCAAGAAAATTCCCGAGATTTTAATTTCCAGAACAGAATTTACCAGTTCAGAGCTCTGTGCTTCGGCCTTTCCACATCTCCCCAGGTGTTTACCCGTACCCTAACCCCCGTGGCAAAGTGGCTACACCTAGTAGGTGTGAAGATCTCTCTCTACCTCGACAACTGGCTTGTTCGCTCTCAAACAAGGTTGAAATGTACGGAGGACTTGCAGAAAACCCTGGTGTTAACCTAAGAACTGTTTCCTCTGATAAATTTAAGGAAGTGTCAATTATGTAGTCCTTTGCCAAGAGATAGTAATATTTGCAGATAAGGATCAACTCTAGCTTTTTGGGCTTTTCCTTCCCCCAAAAGAATCGACGCATGCCTTCAGAAGGTAGAGAAGTTTCCCTCCCTTCAGTCTTGTTCAGCGAAGGATTAGGCGAGCCTTCTGGAGACACTCATCCCTCAAACAATTCATAACTGGGTTGGTTGCACATGAGAGACCTGCAGGTTTTCCTCAGAATCAACTGGAATCAAAAGAAGCACTCAGATTTGTTTGTGTTCCCAGTAACAGCAGAAATAAAGGAGAACCTTCTATGGTGGAATTTAAGAGCAAGACTATGTCTGATAGTTTTATCCACTGCCAAAAGAGTAAGTGCAGTGGATAAAAAGGTAACATATCCTCTTTCTTGACGTCAGTAGTTCAAGCGACATTGGGAATGCAAGTCAGTGTTTGGCAGTGTTTGCTTCCCATTACTCTTGAGATATTGAGACCGTTTACAAATATTGCAGTACCTTAGGTTCATATTTAGTGGCTGGCACAGTGTTGGGTGCGTATAGGAAGTCTTTTCTTCCTACCCTTTGTTCTCTTCATCTTGATGAAGGTTATCAAGTCACAAGGGAAGCCTGACAGTACTATTTACTTGAAGTACCCATCAGTCCTTTTAATGATTGGGTGTTAGGTTTTTAATATTGCTGTAAAGATTTTTGATGTGTTGGCGACTATATTTTACTCTGGTATTTTCGATGTGTTTTGGTACTGAGCCTTGGGCAGAGGCATTGTATTTTGTATCCTTGCTACAGTGGATCCCAGTGTAGTAGAAGACAATCCCTGGCTATACTGCCACGTCTCTACAAGTTAAGATGAGCACCATCCAGATGCAGTAATTTTCTGTGTAGCTCTCTTAACAGGAAAGGAACTAATAAGCAGCTTAACCAAATACAAGCAATATTTTTTTCGTTTGTGCATCTCATCCCTATGTGATTTGTTAACTGGTGTATCCAGCTATCCCACCTCCTACAATTTGGGATTCAGCTATGTACTGCAAATTTCAAATTCTAGCTGCCACAGATAGTGAAAGTGTCACTATGTAATCACTTGGTAAGCATATACAAAATTCATTTTTTCATAAAAATATAATTTTTTTTCAAAGGTTAATCTAAATGAAAAGATGAGTAGGGTTTTTAGAATACATACAGTGCTCTCCCACTTTAACTTGGTAATAGGTTCCAGAACCTGTCACGGAAATGCAAAAATCCCCTCTAAAAATGTTTATAATTGTTTATTTTAACTTGTTCATGACACTTACCTGTCAGATATATATATAGCTGTATTCTCCGAAGTCCGACAGAATTTCAAAACTCCCGGCAAACGCAGTGGTCGGCCAGGTGGTTAGTACCCATTCCCGCCGCTGGGAGGCGGGTGTCAGGAACCATTCCCATTTTCTATTCAGATTTTTCTCTGTCGCCGGTTGGTAAACAGCTGTTTACAGACCTCCGCCTAGGATTTTGGAAAACTCTTTGTTCACTTGAGTATTTGATTGTCTCTTGGTTTTTTGAAACTTGCTCGGTGGATTGGCATACGCGATTGTGGTTTGACTTTGAATTTGGTTTTGGATTTCTCTAATATGTCTGGATCTTCTGCAACTAGTTTTAGAGTGTGTACTGTGCTAGAGTGTAAGGTGAGGCTACCGAAAGCTTCGGTGGATCCTCATACAGTATGCATGAAATGTAGAGATCATATTTGTTTGATGAATGATAGGTGTAAAGAGTGTGAAAGGTTGACCGAAAATGAATGGAGGACTTATGATTCGCATGTTCGTAAGCTTGAAAGGGATAGAATCAGAAGATCTTCCTCCAGAAGTGCTTCTGTGAAGAGTAAGGGTAGTAATTTGCATTCTAACCTTCCTGTAGAGGTTGTTACATCTAACCCTGTGTATTTGCCTTCGGGCAATGAAGTTATTCCTTCAGAAGGTATTGCCCTTTCTTCCATCATGGAGTCGATTCGTGCTCTAGAATCGAAAGTGAGTGCATTGAAGACCACAGTGAAGTGTAGTGGAAACATTAATGCCCCTAGTGTAGTGGAGGGGGGGTCAGATCGGTCCCATAGTGCCTCTAGGAATAGACCTCTGTCGGACTCCCAGGACTCAGGGAATGGGCATGTCGAAAACCGAAGGAGGGCTACGGGAAATTCCCACCGGTCTGGCGTCCCTTCAGCAGATCCTGTGGACGCTTCCCAGGCTGCCGAAGCGTGTGATCGAGCACGGATATTGAAGGAGTGCTTTTCGTCCTCTCCTGACCGGGGATGGAGCTCTCAGAGGGCCTCTCACGAGGAGAACGAGTTTGACACTAGGTGTCGCACAGGCGGCCAGCGTCTTTCTCGTCCTCTTAGGAGAGGTTTTAAGGAAGTGGACGCTTCACGTCCTACTTCTCGTCCTGTTCTTTCATCATCACCCGAACACTTCGAAG
The DNA here is from genome assembly GCF_015104395.2 of Macrobrachium nipponense. Taxonomy (NCBI): domain Eukaryota; kingdom Metazoa; phylum Arthropoda; class Malacostraca; order Decapoda; family Palaemonidae; genus Macrobrachium; species Macrobrachium nipponense. The sequence continues at coordinate 55,966,545 of NC_087211.1, forward strand.
AATTGACGCCTAAGAAGAGAGGCAGGACGTCTTCTGATGAGGACGCTTTTGAGAACTATCATCGTCTTAGAGTTCAAAGGAAGAAGAGGGCTCCAATTCGCCCTTCTTTGCATATGATGAGTCCTTCTCCTGAACGTGGAACTTCACCGTCTAATGAAACTCGTAGGCAATTGCGTCAACGATTGTCAGCTTTCTTCGCAAGGGCAGAAGAGGAGCCTCATCGGCGTAGAAAGGATCTTTGGCTTCCTGTTGAAAGATCAAAACAACCTTTGTTGGCTTCGCCTCGTTCTTTAGCCTCTCCTGCGTCGTCGTCTTCTGGATCCTTCAGACTCAACCAAGAACACGCAAGTGTTTCCGGAGAGAGAGTGTCCAGAAGTGGCGATGGGGACAGAAGCGTTAGATGTCGCACAGGCGGCCCTCGCTTTTGTCAGGAGGTTGAGAACGAACAAGAGAAGCCTCGTGTCGACGTTCGACGGACTTCTGCATCAACTCGACGCTTCTATCATGAGAGAGCCTACCAACGCCAAAAGTATCAGGACGTTCCAGAAGGCTCTAGGATTCAAAGAAAGCAACGTTTAGATTATGTGTCTGATCTTACTCCTCAAGAAAGGGAAATACTGTACGAATATCGACGAAAGGCTCGTGCTTTAGAATATGAGAACTCGCAGCGCGTTAAGAGAGATCGTAAGACTCACCAGGACGCTCGAGAGGACGCCCCGATACAGGTTAAGCGTCCTAAGCGAAGTTTGAAAGACGCTTGACGACCATTAGAGCACATCCCGCTTCAGGACGCTTTTGAGGACGCTTCTTTGATGGATAAGCGTCTTATAGACATTAGAGTCCAGCGGAATCGGAAGCTTTCATTGGCAGACGCGCGACTTCCTGTGAGTCCTAAGTCTTGCTCCCTTAGCAAGGGCGCTCGCGATGACGATAGACACCCGACTATCGGATTCTCGGAAAAGAAACGTACTCAACTGAGAGAAGATCGACAGGAATCCCGCAAAGAGGCTTTTGAAGAACCTTTGCCTTTAATGACTTCGAAAGACAAGGCTTTACAAGAGAGTCTGAAGTTTTCAAAGACAACGGCGGATCATTCGCGCATTGTCTCGTCTATTCCTTCAGCGGATAGAAACTCCCCCTTACGAACAGAGCCTCAAAGGAGAACCGCTTCTTGTTTAGCTAAAGAAACTTTGAACCGTCAAGATCAAGGAGAGTCTTCTAACGATACGCATCCTGCAGAAGAGGAAGAGCCTTCAGAAGCGTCTACGGATTGTAGCACGTTAACGCGCTTACTGAAGGAATTGTTTTCGGAAAAATTCCAAGCACCAGTTCCTCTCTCTCCGCCATCGCAACTATCCTCATCCAAGACGAGAAAAGCTCCGGGTTTTGTTAGGATGGCTGCTTCGCTTTCTACTAAAAGAGCGTTGAAGAGGATGAATGATTGGATGGAATCAAGGAAGACGAAAGGAAAGACGTCCTTTGCGCTTCCTCCAGCTAAGCTAAACGGGAGAGCCGGTATATGGTATGAGACCGGAGAAGAAACAGGGTTGAGACTTCCGTCATCTGCGCAAGGTGACTTCTCAAACCTGGTCGAAGCACCGAGAAGATCTTACCTGTCCTCGGCTAAGGTTTCATGGACTATGCCGGAAATAGATCACCATCTAAAAGGACTGTACAGGACGTTGGAAGTATTCAACTTCCTAGATTGGTGCTTGGGAGCTTTAGGTCTGCAAGCTAAGAGCCCAGAATCATTGTCATTAGAAGAGTTATCGAGCGTCCTGTCATGTATGGACAAAGCAGTAAGGGATGGCTCGGATGAGTTAGATGCACCACTTTACTACGGGAATATTAAAGAAAACGAGCGCTGTTTTCTGCAGTTTACTGCTTAAAGCAGTTTCCCCTACGCAGAAAGCGGAGTTATTATTCGCCCCTTTTCTTCCCATCTTTTTCCTGAAAATATGGTAAAGGATTTATCTGTGACCTGAAAGATGAAAGCGACACAGGATTGCTGTCTCAATCATCTAGACTTCCTGCGACGCAATCATCTTCTCGAGTAGCTCAAGTACCAAAGAAGAATTTTAAGCCCTTTCGTGGCAGAGCACCATCAAGAGCTGCTACACGAGGAAGGGGCTTTGCTAGAGGCAGAACCCCCGCAAAGCAAAGGGGAAAGAAGTGACAACCTTGCCCTTCAGGCACCGGTGGGAGGTCCCACGTTGGCCGAGTGGACTTCGCACTCGGCTACTAATTCGGTGGTCCGAGTTCGATTCTTGGCCCGGCCAACGCGGAACCAGAGGAATTTATTTCTGGTGATAGAAATACCTTTCTCGATATAATGTGGTTCGGATCCCACAATAAGCTGTAGGTCCCGTTGCTAGGTAATCAATTGATTCCTAGTCACATAAAAATATCTAATCCTTCGGGCCAGCCCTAGGAGAGCTGTTAATCAGCTCAGTGGTCTGGTAAAACTAAGATAAACTTACTTTTTCTCTCTTCGCAGAGGCTTGGAGAGCAAGGGGGACGGACACCTGGTCCCTCAAGATTATAGAGAAGGGATACAAAATTCCCTTTCTCTCCATGCCTCCGTTGAGCATGAAGCCTATAGACCTGTCACCAGCTTATCAGCCGCAGAAGCAACAGATTCTACTCGATTTATTAGATCAAATGATCGAGAAAAGAGCCGTAGAACGAGTGCTCTTGACAGATTCCACAGGCTTCTACAACAGGTTATTCCTGGTTCCGAAGCAGTCTGGGGGATGGAGGCCTGTCCTAGATGCAGCAGTCTCCCCCCCCCCCCCCCCCCCCCCGAACCCTTTTTCGTGAAGAAGAAAGCTTCCAAAATGGAAACATCACAATCGGTCCTAGGGGCCTTGAGACCAGGGATTGGATGGTGTCATTAGATCTCCAAGACGCTTACTTCCATGTCCCCATCCATCCCCAGTCCAGGAAGTTTTCTCAGGTTCATTTTAAGAGGACAGGTCTTCCAGTTCAGAGCTCTATGCTTCGGACTGAGCACAGCTCCCATGATTTTCACTTTTCTCATGCGGAACGTGGCGAAGTGGCTTCACCTCTCGAAGATATGATTCCCTACCTGGACGACGTGGCTCATACGGTCGTCATCGAGAGCAAGGTGTCTGGAGGGACCTTCAGACTACGTTACTGTTGGCGAAAATCTTTAGGCCTCCTGATCAATTACGAGAAGTCCCATCTGACCCCAACAACAGTCCATCGTTTATCTGGGGATTCAGATGGATTCAGTGGCTTTTCGGGCTTTTCCATCGCTAGAACGTCAGCGGAAGGCTTAGAAAAAGTGTCAGCCTTCCTGGAGAAGGAAACATGCTCGGCAAAGGAATGGATGAGTCTGCTGGGGACCATTTCTTCGCTGGAGAAGTTTGTTTCTCTAGCCCTTAAACGCCGACTGGACGTATTTACGTCGACATTTTTTGTCTCTCGGGGTGCCGACTGGACGTATTTTACGTCGACATACAAAAGTTTTTTTAAAAATTCGCGGAAAAATACTTTTAGGCCTACCAGCCGAAAACTCTTGAATCACGCGCCTTGGGGGATGCTGGGAGTCACGGATCAAGGTGTTGTTTTGTTTACAATCGTTACGCAGGCGCGCAAGCGCGAATTTCTTTCTTGCCGCACTAAAGTATCTGTGACACATCTCTGAAATTATTCGTCACTTTGACATAATTTTTGTACATTTTAAATTAGCCGTTACATAGAGTATTATATATGAAAATGTGCGCATTTGTATGTAGAATACAACAAAAAAAATACTCATGATTGTAGCTTTTATCAGTTTTTAAGATATTTTCATATAAATAACGATAAGTGCCAAAATTTCAACCTTCGGTCAACTTGACTCTACCGAAATGGTCGAAAAACGCAATTGTAAGCTAAAACTCTTATATTTTAGTAATATTCAATCATTTATCTTAATTTTGCAACTAATTGGAAGTGTCTAGCACAATATTTCGATTTATGGTGAATTTATGAAAAAACTTTTTCCTTACGTCCGCGGCGTAACTCTTCGAAAATAATATACATGGCGATTGTGGTAATGTTTGCACCATTTTAAATTAGCCGCGTTACATAAAGTTTTATATATGAAAATGTGCGCAAATTTCATGCACAATACAACTAAAACAAACCCATGGTTGTAGCTTTTATCAATTTTGAAATATTTTCATATAAAAAATGATAAGTGACAAATTTTCAACCTTCGGTCAATTTTGACTCTACCGAAATGGTCGAAAAACGCAATTGTAAGCTAAAACGCCTATATTCTAGTAATATTCAAGCATTTACCTTCATTTTGCAACAAATTGGAAGTCTCTAGCACAATATTTCGATTTATGGTGAATTTATGAAAAAAATAACATTTTCTTTACGTCCGCGCCGGTAACTCTTCCGAAAAAATCATACGTGCGATTGTGGTAATGTTTGCACCATTTTAAATTAGCCGTTACATAACGTATATATGAAAATGTGCGCAATTTCATGTATAATACAACAATAAATAGTTGAAGGTTTGTAGCTTTCTCACATTTTTGAAATATTTGCATATAAATCAACGATAAATTAGAAAAAAACCACGTTCGGTCAAATTTGACTCTACCGAAATGGTCGAAAAACGCAATTGTAAGATAAAACTCTTACAGTCTAGTAATATTCAGTCATTTATCTTCATCGTGAAACAAATTCGAAGTCTCTAGCACAATATTTAAATTTATGGTGAATTTTTTAAAAAAAACTTTCCTTCCCTCCGCGCGCGGATTCTCCGCCACAAATCTCCGAAATGCGTAAGTCCCATTCTCGGAATATTTGCTCCGTTTCATATTAGCATTTCATAGAGTTTTATATATGAAAATGTGCGCAATTTCATGTAGAATAAAACGAAAAAATATTTGAAAGTTGTAGCTTTTCTTATTTCCGAAATAATTGCATATAAAAAATATATATATAAAAAATTCGACATTCGGTCAACTTTAGCTCGTCAGATATGGCCGAAAACTGCATTTGTAAGCTAATATTCTTACAGTATAGTAATATTCAATCATTTGTCTTCATTCTGAAACATATTGGAAGTCTCTAGGACAATATTTAGATTTATGGTGAATTTTTGAAAAAAATATGTGTTTACGTAAGCGCGTTACGAATTCATGCATTATTTTGTGATAATATTTTCTCTGTGTTGCTTTTATCGTTTTACAATGTGTTATATATCAAAATGATCGCAATTTAGTGCACATTACAACGAAAAAAAAAGTAACTTGTTACCTTCAACCGTTTTGCGCACAGCGCGATTTGAATACAATTATATATGAAATTTCGTTTTTGCGCTATCATATATCGCATTATTTATATATGATAATGATAACTTTTTTCATTTCTGATGGTTGCATACTAAACTTCAAGCAATGACAAAAAAGGAGCCAAAAATGAACTCTAATCTTGAAAACTAAGCGCGCTGTGATTTTTGAAAAAAAATATTTTTCCGCTTACGCGCTCACTTCCAACCCCTCCGGCATACGGGAGTCATTTTTTTATTTTTTTTTACTGCTCCGGCGTTTAAGGGTTAAGGAGACTACATCTCAGGCCCCTACAGTTTTTTTCTAACGGAAAATTGGCAGACAGACAAAACTTAGAGGAGAATTTGAGAATATCCCCGTTGGTCAAGAAAACATCTAGAGTGGTGGCTCGATCCCACCAAGATGTCGAAAGGAGTGTCCCTCTGTCTTCAGAGCCCCGACCTTGTGTTTTATTTACAGACGCGTCTATGACAGACTGGGGAGCAACTCTGGAAAGGAGGAAGTGTCAGGCCTCTGGAGAAAAGAACAGAAGCCTTGGCACATCAACCTCAAGGAGTTAGAGGCAATTCGCTTAGCACTTCTAGCCTTTCAAGAACGAGTCATAGGCTAAGTTGTCCAGATCAATGCGGACGGAAGCACCACGGCCCTTTCTTATATCAAGAAACAGGGGGGACACACTCTCGTTCTCTCTACAAGATAGCGAGAGAAATCCTGTTATGGTCAGAAGAGAGGAACATAACTCTCCTGACAAGATTTGTTTCAGGGGTCCAGAACGTCAGAGCAGACATTTTAAGCCGTCGAAATCAATTGATTTCAACAGAATGGACTCTGCACATAGAAGTCTGCCAACAGTTATGGAGACTATGGGGACGACCAATAGTGGACCTCTTCGCGACTTCGAAAACGAAGAGACTGCCTCTTTTACTGTTCACGATCATCGACCCGGAAGCAGTAGCAGTAGACGCAATGCTTTGGGACTGGACGGGGATGGATGTATACGCCTTTCCCCCGTTCAAAACTTCTGGGGAGAAGTAACAAGGAAGTTAGCAGCGTCAGAAGGAACAAGGATGACACTGGTCGCACCATTCTGGCCAGCAAGCGAGTGTTCACAGAGGTCATGTCCCTACTAGTGGACTTCCAAGAATCCTACCAGTAAGGACCCGATCTTCTCAAACAGCCCCACTTCGAGAGATATCACCAAAACCCGTTCGCTCTGAGTCTGACTGCATTCAGACTATCAAGAAACTGGCAAGAGCGAGAGGGTTTTCAGGAGTGGTGGCAAAAGCTATCGCCACCGCGAGAAGAGCTTCCTCTCAATCTGTCTACCAGTCTAAGTGGGCTGTTTTTAGAAGATGGTGTAGGAAAGAGGGCATTTCCTCCTCCAAGACCTCTGTGAGCCAAATCGCTGATTTCCTGTTACATCTTAGGAATGTAGACAAGCTGGCAGTATCAACAATTAGAGGATACAAGAGTATGCTGTCAACAGTCTTCCGTCATAGAGGCCTAGATTTGACAAATGATAGGGATCTTCACGATCTTCTGAGATCCTTCGAAACATCAAAGGTTCCACAGGTTAAAACACCTTCGTGGAATTTGGACATAGTTCTAAAATCTTTAATGGCGGGTCCCTTTGAACCTTTGCGCGAGGCTTCGCTGAAAGATTTAACGAATAAGGCCCTCTTTCTAACCACCCTAGCCACTGCGAAGAGGGTGAGTGAGATTCAAGCAATTAGCAAAAATGTTGGATTTATGGGACACAATGCAGTCTGTTCCCTGAGTCCTTCCTTTTTAGCTAAAAACAAAAATCCTTCCAATCCCTGGCCTAAGAACTTTGATATCAAGGGATTAGCAGGGATTGTTGGTCGAGAGCCAGAGAGAGTCCTGTGTCCTGTCAGAGCTCTAAAATTCTATCTGGATAGAACAAAACAAATTAGAGGTCAATCGGACAATCTTTGGTGTTCTGTGAAAAGACCTGATTTACCTATGTCTAAGAACGCCTTAGCGTTCTTCTTGAGAAGCACCATCAGGGAGGCCCATTCGTCCTGCCCAGATAGTGATCTTAAAATTCTGAAAGTCAATGCTCATGAAGTTAGAGCTGTCGCAACTTCGATGGCATTTCAGAAGAATATGGCGCTCAGCGATATTGTGAGCACCACATTTTGGCGAAGCAACTCTGTGTTCGCTTCACACTACCTCAGGGATGTGAAAGTGACATATGAGAACTGCTTTTCGCTTGGACCATACATATCAGCAGATTCAGTTATGGGTACGGGAAGTGGCACGAATCCTAACCTTTAGAAAATGGATAGGTGTGCTTTTATTTTATGGTTGTTGGTTTTTCGGTTGTAGGGTCGACCGCTAGAGGCAGACTTCCCTTTATTTTAGCCTTAAAGTTTTGGGGACTAAACCTTTGCTAGGCTAGGTCAGGTGGTGTTTTTTCTTTGCTTCGCTGCCCTTAAAGTATGGTCAATATGGTCTAGACACATTGTGGTCACGCCCCCGTTGTCAGATCATCTAGATCTCACCAGCTATACAGGTCACGTCCTTGCTTGGAGAACTCTAGTAAAGCAAAAGCAGACTTGGGTGACAGTAATCACGAAGTCAGCTACGCTAACAGGTAAGGGAACAAGATGTCTATTATCTGCATGTGAAATGTTTCCCAAAATCCTTTTATTCTGTCCCTCCCCACCTCCAATGGTGGGAATCATCTAGCCCCTCAGTGGTGTGGTTAGTATGGTGTTGGCGTGCCACCTCGTTAGCCGCAAGTTCGATTCTCGGACGTTCCACTGAGGGGTGAGAGATGTGTATTTCTGGTGATAGAAGTTCACTCTCGACGTGGTTCGGAAGTCACGTAAAGCTGTTGGTCCCGTTGCTGAATAACCACTGGTTCCATGCAACGTAAAAACACCATGTAAACAAATAAAACAAAAATGGTGGGAATCAGCTATATATATATCTGACAGGTAAGTGTCATGAACAAAATGATATTGTTATGATACAATAAAGTTTTGTTCATACTTACCTGGCAGATATATATGAATCAAGTACTCGCCCAGCCTTCCCCTCGGGGACAATGACATTAAAAATCTGAATAGAAAAGGTGGGAATGGTTCCTGACACCCGCCTCCCAGCGGCGGGAATGTGTACTAACCACCTGGCCGACCACTGCGTTTGCCGGGAGTTTTGAAATTCTGTCGGACTTCGGAGAATACAGCTACAGGCGTCCCATCCTTCCGGTTACGACGTCCGGCTTACGACTTTACGAGGTTACGACGCTTTTTCTAAATATTCAATGGAAAAATCCGTCCTGGGTTACGACGCTTGTTCCGAGGTTACGACGCTGACGCTTCCGACGCTCCGAGTTAACGACGCTTTTAAAAAACGCATACTATGATAAAAATCCTTTATAGTTTAGCACAGTATATTAATAAAAATAAGTTTCTGGTTAGATTACAACAAAAATTTTGAGATTATGATGATTTTCAACACTTTTTATGTTGTATTTTTCTATGTTTTTTAGTGACGCCTATATGCGGAACTAGTTTCCGAGCGAATGAATACATACTAGTTTACATATAACAGTCCAAAAGTGCAAATAATGAAAAAATCATTGCTTGTTTCCAGTAATAATAAACAAAACTAAGTTTCTGGTTAGATTACAACGCAAATTCCAAGTATCCAAAGAGAGACATTATCCAGTAATTTGATCAGAGAGAGAGAGAGAGAGAGAGAGAGAGAGAGAGAGAGAGAGAGAGAGGCGTCTTCCGACGCTCCGAGTTAAGGACAGAGAAGTGTTCGTTTCGTTAAACGGCCTCTGACTCATGCCAGTAAATGTTTTGTTGATACTAATAATATAAGCCTATTTAAAGATACGTTTACTTTAATTAGTCTATATGATACGTAAATAGTAATCAACTGTTCTTGTAGCCCTCAATATTTGGCAAAATCGAAGTATCCAAAGAGAGACATTATCCAGTACGTAATTGATCAGTGAGAGAGAGAGTAGAGAGAGAGAGAGAGAGAGAGAGAGACGCTTTGGCAAACAATGGTCTCGGGGGTTTTTTATAGCTTTCCTTCTGCTTGATGATCGTGGATATTGTAGAAGGATTTCGACCATACTCGTTTGCCAAATCGACGATACAACGCCACGTTCATGCTTTGCTTATAATTTCATGTTTTGCTTCCATCGAAATCATTTTCTTGGGTTTTTTCTTATCACCTGCTTTGTCTTTAGCTTTGAGACCCATGGTTAATAATAAAATAGACAAAATAACACGAAAAATAGGCGCAAATACAACGAACTAAACGACGTGTTAACATGCAGCACCAACAAACAAACAGACTGAACGCCATTTATCGGTCGCCTATACAACTAACACTCATCGCAAAATCCGTATCTCAAATATTTCGTTGTATATCAAAGCTTGTATTTTCGCAAATTTTCTGTGTGATCTCAAAACATTCGTATATTAGGGCAATCGTATGTCAAGTTTCCAATGTAATTTGATCAGAGAGAGAAGAGAGAGAGAGAGAGAGAGACGAGAGAGAGAGAGAGAGGGAGAGAGAGAGAGAGAGAGAGAGAGAGAGAGAGAGAGAGACGCTTTGGCAACAATGGTCTCGGGGATTGACGTAACGTTTATTTTCTGAACAGATAGGAACAGAGAGTGTTCGTTTCATTAAAACGGCCTCCCTGACTCATGGCAGGAAATGTTTTGTGATACTATATATAAGCCTATTTAAAGATACATTTACTTTAAGTTAGTCTATATGATACGTAAATAGTAATCAGCTGTTCTTGTAGCCCTCAAGATTTTTGCAAAAATCACTCCAGGTTGTACATAACTTCAAGAATGTAGTGTCACCAGAGGATTACAATAGTTTTTACCTTCAAGAACCAGCATTCTTTTATGAAAATAACTCCAGGTTGTACATAAAAACTACAGAAACAAACATGTAGTGTAACCAAAGGATTACAAGTAAGGTTTTATAAACTTTTTATTAGTTTAAGACAATATTTCCAAGCGTCGTTCCGGCTTACGACGATTTTCGGCTTACGACGCGTCTCAAGAACGGAACCCCCGTCGTAACCCGGGGACTGCCTGTATATATATATCTGCCAGGTAAGTATGAACAAACTTTATTGTATCATAATAATATCATTTTCACTGCTTAATTTTATAGTTCAAACAAAAGTATACCTCAAATTATCATAATTAATATGTCAAACAAAAATAATCCCAAAACATCTTAAGAAAGATTAGTACTCTTTTATGGCCCCTGAAATATTTATAACAATTTACTCATTTTAAAATACTATTAATATTAATGTAAGCAGCAAAATATCTATAAAATGTTTAATACAAATTAGAAAAATCTTTAATATAAATTAAATAAATCTGTCTTACAGAGCATTTGACTACTAATCAAATTAACCCTGTACTGTATACATAAACCATTTTTCTCTCATTCCAAGTTAGCCCCTGCACTGAGCGTAATCATCCCTCCTCTTCCTCTCTCTCTCTCTCTATCTCTCGCTCTCTCTCTCTCTCTCTCTCTCTCTCTCTCTCTCTCTCTCTCTCTCTCTCTCTCTCTCTCATTAATGACATTGATGTAGGCTTAACTAGCAGGATAGCCAAATTTGCAGATGACACCAAACTAACTGTAAATGCAGCAGAACCAGATACAGTGGAAAGTTTAAGAAATGATCTAAAGGAAATAGGAGAGTGCTCAAAAAGATGGCAAATACCTTTTAACATGGATAGGATAAATGTAGTTACAAATATGAACAAACAACCCTCATGCCAACTACATGCTACTTGGGAATGACATAATAGTGTAGAACAAGAAGAGGACCTTGGAGCCATTATTACCAAGGACTTAAAATCCTCAAAACAGTGCATTAAAGCTAAAAAGGAGAGACAGAAACTACAGTGGTACTTCAAGATACGAAATTAATCCGTTCCGAGGCGGCCTTCGTATCATGAGCTTTTCTTATCTTGAACCGCATTTTACATGTAAAATGGCTAATCCGTTCCAAGCCCTCCAAAAACACCCCAGTAAATTTCATAATAAAGCTAAATTGACCTATAAACAATGAAATACTACAACAATTTGGACGATTCAATATCTAACTTAATACGTATTGTACTGCTAATATACCTGTAAATAAAGTGTATTAGTGTACATGGTATACAAGAAATATTGTACGTACATACGTACGTATGTAGTAAATTGTGGAAGCTTACCTTTCGTATGAGGCTATCTCCGAAAGTGGCGACAGAGGAGGAGGACAAATGGCAGATACGTACGTACACTCAACTTTATGAAACTCATAAAAAAAAATGTAAGGAAAACATAAGCTAAACTACATGAACCACATTAACATAACTATAACACTTAACTTTACAAAAAACTTAAAATTAATTTTTTTTTTCTTTTTTGATTTTTACATTTTTTCTCATACTTTAGTTTTTTTTTTTTTTATACAAAATTTCAACTTCTTCACCACTTTCAACTTTCTGTTTTTTAGTATCACTTGGTTCCTCCTTTTTGCTTACTACTTCTACTAAAGGCTTCTTTAAAAAATAACTATCCAAGGAAGATTGCTTCTGCCTACTTTTGACAATGTTCCTGAAACGACTCAGGCAAACGTCATCGAACTGTGCAAGCATACGACCTGTGTAAGCCTTTTCGGGGTGTCTCTTTTCTACAAATGATTGCACCTTATGAAAAGCAGGTAGAGCATCCTTAATTTCTGCCGTTGTCATAGAGTCGTCGTCCTCCTCCTCGCCGCTGCTAGAGAACTCCTCTTGAACGGCGTTATGTTGTATGGCCTCCAACTCCTTCAGGTCATCCGTCATAAGCTCCTCTTGGTGCTCCTCGAGAAGGTCATTGGTGTCGTCCTCGTCGACGACCAGCCCCATGGACTTGCCGGGTGCAACGATCTCGTCAAGATCTGGTTGCGAAACAGTTTCAGGATCGTCAACTGTTCTGAATCTGCAGCACCAGCTTCGCCCATGTCGAGTCCCTCGAAGTCTCGGGCGGATACGGCATCAGGCCAGAGTTTCCTCCACGAGGAATTCAAGGTTCGCCTCGAAACCTCCTGCCAAGCTTGGTTGATGAGTCGGATACATATGACGATGTCGAAATGCTCCTTCCAAAACTGACGCAAGGTGAGGTTTGTGGTATCGGTGATGTCGAAACATCTCTTGAAAAGATGTTTTGTATAGAGCTTCTTGAAGTTCGATATCACTTGCTGGTCCATGGGCTGAAGGAAAGGGGTAGTGTTAGGCGGAAGATAAAGAACCTTTATGAAGGAATACTCCACTAGGATATCTTCCTCGAGGCCTGGAGGGTGGGGAGGGGCATTGTCCAACACCAGCAGACATTTCAGAGGGAGGCGCTTCTCTTCCAAGAATTTCTTCACTGTCGGGCCGAAACACAGATTTACCCACTAGGTGAACAAAAGCCTTGTTACTCAGGCTTTCGCATTAGCCCTCCACATCACTGGAAGCTTCTCCTTAAGCATTTTGTGGGCCTTGAAAGCTCGAGGAGTCTCAGAATGATAGACAAGTAGGGGCTTTACCTTGCAATCCCCACTGGCGTTGGAACGAAGTGCAAGCGTAGCCTGTCTTTCATAAGCCCGGGTAGCTTCTCTTCCTGCGTGTTGTACGTCTGACAAGTCATTTTTTTTTCCAAAAAAGGCCAGTCTCATCACAGTTGAAGACTTGCTGAGAACTGTAGCCTTCGTTGATCATCGTCTCGTCGAACGTCTTTATAAAGGCTTCGGCCGCTTTCGTGTCCGAGCTGGCGGCCTCCCCATGCCGCACCACCAAATAGATGCCAGTCCGTTTACAGAATTTCTCAAACCATCCATGCGAAGCCTTGAAGTCTGGGGTTGGCGTTGATGTCCCTTCTCCTCTGTTGTCTTCGGTCTGGGCAATCAAATTGCCGAAAATAGCGCTGGCCTTGTGGCAGATTGCCTGCGATTTCTTTGTCTTATCTAGACAAGAAGAAGCCTTTCCATTTCATTGTGCACATGGGTCCTCTTGCTGGACAAAATATTCACGCCCTTGGAAGGTGTAGCTGCTTTAATGACATCCTTCTGCTTAAGGATGGTGCCTATTGTCAACGGATTTCGGCCATATTTCTTGGCGATCACACTCAATCGCATACCAGCTTCATACTTCTTGATAATCTCCATCTTCGTCTCCAAAGAGAGCATCCTCCTCTTTCCGTGAATTTCAAGTTTCTTGGGACCCATGACTGCATATATACTGTACGTAATTATGTTATGTAGTACGTATACATATGTAGTAAAGTTCTCACACAAACGATAAATATATTACAACGAAATCACTAACGAATTTACGTTAATAAACGAAATCGTTAGAACGAACGAATACCGCGTGCTTACGATGCCGTGCAGTGGCCGAAGAAGCACGCCGCTACGTAGATGCATCATGGGAGGGATGCTGACCAATAGGAGAGAAGGATCTCATGGCGGTGACTAGCATCAGGAACCAATGGGAGAGGGGGAGGATGGTGGCGAGTCTACTCCATTGGCGGCGAGCGAGTTTCAAAATTGTTATCGGTGGTCCGGGCGAATCTCTGACTTTACGGCAACAACCTTTCGTATCTTGAGCAATTTTCGTATGTAGAGCCGTAAAATTTTTCGTATTTGCTTTCGTATCTCGAGTTTTTCTTGAGTTGAGCCTTTCGTATCTTGAGGTACCACTGTAGTGGGTTACATAAAGAGGCAGTTCAAATACAGAAACAAGGAAATGGTGCTGCATCTCTACTCATCAACAGTTAGACCTCATCTGGAATATGCAGTACAGTTTTGGTCACCAACACTTAAGAAAGGACGTAAATAGATTAGATGGAGTACAGTGGTCCCCCCATATTCGCGGGGGATGCGTACCAGACCCCCCCGTGAATAGTCAGAATCCGCGAATGTTTGGAACCCCTATAAAAACGCTAAAAACAGCCTATTTTGTTAGTTAAAACCACTAAGAAAAACCACTAGAAATTTTCATGCTTGGTTTTTTTTAATAGTTTTATCACAAAAAGTGCATTTTATGATGAAATTGATAACAAAAACCAGGAATTTGTGGATATTTCTCATAGAAAAATACAGCAAATGCGCGAATTTTCCGCGAATAATGCAGGGAAACGTTCCCGAGAGAAATCCGCGAATGTGTGAGTACGCGAATACGGGGGGTCCACTGGACAAGCAAGAGCCACAAAGTTAATTCTATCCATCAGGCAAATAGTTTACCAAAGACGAGTAGAGAGCCTGAGCATGTGATGGCTTAGAAACATGACAATTGTGATAACAACTAATAAAAACATTCAAAATACTGAAAGGCATAACAGAAGTAGACAATAATCTATTTACGTTAAAGGAAAACCAGAGAAGAAATAATGGATGGAAAATAAAACTGAAGAAATACATCACAACCCATTGTGTGAACTTCTTTACATACAATATATGTGACACATGGAATAAACTGCCACCAGAAGTTGTAAACAGCAACAGTGTGGAAGAGTTTAAAAGAAGGCTAGACAAAATCATTAGCCCTTAAAACGCCGGAGCGTAAATAAAAAATGACTCCCGTATGCCGAGGGGTTTGAGAGTGAGCGCGTAAGCGGAAAAAAATATTTTTTCAAAAAATCACAGCGCGCTTAGTTTTCAAGATTAAGAGTTCATTTTTTGGCTCCTTTTTTTCTCAGTGCTTGAAGTTTAGTATGCAACCATCAAGAAATGAAAAATATTATCATTATCATATATAAATAATGCGATATATGATAGCGCAAAAACGAAATTTCATATATAATTGTATTCAAATCGCGCTGTGCGCCAAAATAAACTTGTTTTAGAGGTAACAAGTTGCTTTTTTTTTTCGTTGTAATGTGCACTAAAATTGCGATCATTTTTGATATATAACATATTTGTAAAACAATAAAAGCAACACAGAGAAAATATTATCACAAAATGATGCATGAATTCGTAGCGCGCGGATGTAAAAAAAATAATTTTTTTAATAAATTCACCATAAAATCGAAATATTGTTATAGAGACTTGCAATTTGTTTCAAAATGAAGGAAAATGATTGAATATTACGATACTGTAAGAGTTTTAGCTTACAAATGCAGTTTTTTACCATTTCGAACAGTTAAAGTTGACCGAATGTCGAATTTTTGTTTTAAAAGTTTTTTTTTATATGCAAATATAAAAAAAAATGAGAAATGCTACAACCTTCCAATAATTTTTGTTATATTGTGCATGTTTTTGCGCACATTTTCATATATAAAACTTTAAAAAAAGCGTAATATGAAAAGGCTCAAATATTAGGAAAATGTGACCTACGCGTTTCTGAGATTTTCGGCCGAGAATAGGCGCGCGGACGGAATAAAAATATTTTTTTCAAATATTCACCATAAATCGAGATATTGTTCTAGAGACTTGCAATATGTTTTAAAATAAAGATAAATGATTGTATATTACTAGACTGTAAGATTTTTATGTTATAAATGCGTTTTTTGACCTTTTCGGTTGAGTCAAGTTGACCGATCGTAGTTTTTTTCGTACTTTATCGTACTTTATATGCAAATATTTTCAAAAATGATAAATGCTACAACCTTCCAATAATTTTGTTATATTGTGCATGTTTTTGCGCACATTTTCATATATAAAACTATAAAAAAAGCGTAATATGAAAAGGCACAAATATTAGGAGAATACCGACCTAAGCGTTTCCGAGATTTTCGGCCGAGAATCGGCGCGCGGACGGAATAAAATATTTTTTTCAAATATCACCATAAATCGAGATATTTGTTCTAGAGACTTGCAATATGTTTTAAAATGAAGATAAATGATTGAATATTACTAGACTGTAAGATTTTTATGTTATAAATGCGTTTTTTGACCTTTTCGGTTGAGTCAAAGTTGACCGATCGTAGTTTTTTTCGTACTTATCGTACTATATGCAAATATTTCAAAAATGATAAATGCTACAACCTTCCAATAATTTTTGTTATATTGTGCATGTTTTTGCGCACATTTCAATATATAAACCTTTAAAAAAAGCGTAATATGGAAAAGGCTCAAATATTAGGAGAATGTGACCTACGCGTTTCCGAGATTTTCGGCCGAAAATCGTCGCTGCGGAGGGGAAAAAAATATTTTTTTCAAAATTCACCAAGGAAATCGAGATATTGGTTTCTAGAGACTTTGCAATCAATGTTTTTAAAATGAACGATAAAAATGATTGAAGATTACTAGACTGTAAGGGGGGGAAAAAATTTTTTTTTTAATTGTTATTAAAATGCCGTAGGTTTTTTGACCTTTTCGGTTGAGTCAAAGGCTGACCGATCGTGAGTTTTTCGTACTTATAGTAACTTTACTATGCCAAATATTTCAAAAATGATTAAATGCTACAAAACCGTTCCAATAATTTCTTTTTGTTATATTGTGCATGTTGTTTTTGCACGGGGGGCCAATTTTCATATATAAAACGATAAAAAAAGCGTAATATGGAAAAGGCACAAAATATTAGGAGAATGTGACCTACGCGTTTCGAGAGTTTTTTCGGCCGAGATCGGCGACACGCGGACGGAATAAAATATTTTTTTTCAAATATTCACCATAAATCGAGATATTGTTCATAGAGACTTGCCAATATTTTTGTTTTAAAATGAAGATAAACCTGATGAATATTACAAGAAGACTGTAAGATTTTTAGGGGATGTTATATATGCGTTTTTTTTTTTTACCTTTTCGGTTGAGTCAACAAAGTTGACCGATCGTATAGTTTTTTTTCGTACTTATCGTACTTTATATGCAAATATGCATTTCAAAAAATGATAAATGCTACAACCTTCCAATATTTTTGTTATATTTGTGCAGGTTTTTTGCGCAGATTTCCATATATATAAACCTTTAAAAAAAGCGTAATATGAAAAGGCTCAAATATTAGGAGAATGTGACCTACCGTTTCCGAGATTTTCGGCCGAAAATCGTCGCTGCGGAGGGGAAAAAAATATGTTTTTCAAAAATTCACCATAAAATCGAGATATTGTTCTCGAGACTTGCAATATGTTTTAAAATGAAGATAAAATGATTGAATATTACTAGACTGTAAGATTTTTTATGTTATAATGCGTTTTTTTTGACCTTTTCGGTTGAGTCAAAGTTGACCGATCGTAGTTTTTTTCGTAACTTAGCGTACTTTATATGCAAATATTTCAAAATGATTAAAATGCTACAAACCTTCCAATATTTTTCGTTATTTTAAATTGTGCATGTTTTGCGCACCATTTCCATATAATAAAACCTATAAAAATAAGCGGTTAATATGAAAAGGTACAAATATTAGGAGAATGTGACCTACGCGTTTCCGAGATTTTCGGCCGAGAATCGCGCGCGGACGGAATAAAAATATTTTTTTTCAAATATTCACCATAAATCGAGATATTGTTCTAGAGACTTGCAATTTGTTTTAAAGTGAAGGTAAATGATTGAATATTACTAGACTGTAAGTAATTTGCTTACCCCCCAAAAATAATATTTATAATATATATATATATATATAATATATATATATATATATATCTATATCTATATATATATATATATATATATATATATATAGATATAGATATAAATATATATATATATATATATATATATATATATATATATATATATATATATATATTTTTTTATACGTAAAATATATTACATTCTTCGATTCTGGTACCAATACATAAATAAAGGAATGCAGGTGACACTTCGCTTTTCGCATACAATGAAATGTCTTATATTATTTTATCATGCACACATTCAGATATATAAAAAATTGTAATAAATATAAAACTAAATATAAAAATAAATGCAGAAATACTCACTCGTAATCTGACTCTTCGTTCTATCTTGTTTTTCTCCCTCCTCCATTGAAGAGTCTTGCATTTTTTTCCACTCGACATGACGAGGTACAGGTGGAGGAGGGAGACCGCGCGCCCTTACTGCTGATGGACCCGGCGGCCCCGTGCGCCCTCCGCTGTCGGTTTAGGGGGCGCGCTCCAATACATGACCTTTAGTGTGATACTTTCGGTCACACTCCCCTATCCTGCAAAGAGCAACTTTGCAGAGACGACAGAAGAACCGGGTGTCTCTCCTTCTGCCATTCATATGGCACACCCGGCACGTTTCTGCCTTCGCCCTCTAAGGCCTCAGTATGTGTTCCCCTGGCTGCAGCCGACACGCAGGGCGTCCACTACCCGACGAGAAGCGGTGATGGCGGGGACCGGCAGCAAGAGGGGCGTCGTCAGCAGGGGCGTGTCAGCGGGGCGGGACCCAGCAGGGGTTCGCTCAGCAGGGGCGGCGACAGCAGGGGTGTCGTCAGCAGGGGCGGCGGGGGGGGGGAACAGCAGGGCGCGTCAGCAGGGGCGGCGGCAGCAGGGGCTTTGCGGCAGCAGGGGCGTCGTCAGCAGGGGCGTCGTCAGCAGGGGCGTCGTCAGCAGGGGCGTCGTCAGCAGGGACGGCGGCAGCAGGGGCGGCGGCAGGTCGAGCGAAGTTGGCCCTCCTATCTGCCCTTTCCTCTAGGGGCAGATCTGCAGCTCGGGGCAGGGGGTGTCAGTTATGGAAGGCCACTCATCGGGATCGAAGTTGATGAGGGCATTCCCGGCTACCTCTAGGAACGTGCGTGGGTCAACCTCGGAAGATTGTCACCGCGGTACCCACAGTACAGTATGTAGGCATTTTGGAGGGCCAACTGAAGGATGTATTTGAGGAGCTTCTGTGTCCAACCTTCTTTGGTTCTCTCCTGGCGAAGGGATAGTACTGGATGAGCTGATCAAAGAGATCAACTCCTCCCATGTGCCTGTTGTAGTGCCCAATGACAGTAGGCCGCTCGGTACGAAACTCTCAAACACAACTCGGCCCTGTCGACGTGTCTTCTTCCGCTGTACGATCTCTTCTTGGATGGGTTCATGACTCGTCGTAAACCATGGGGACGAGTCGGACACCCTTCCAACAGATGACGGAGACAGCGCCCTTCCGCCGCCACTCTGTCTCTCCTCTTGCCAGGTGTTGCGGATGACTAGCGAACCTCTTGAGGACATTCGGGGCCCCACGCACCAACCGAAGGGTACCACTGACGTGAACACCTGCTTCATACAGTTCCTGGCCAGGGATACCGAGTTATAATAATTATCCATAAACAGGTGATATCCCTGGTTACGGAAACGTCCCACAAGGTTGAATACAGTGTCACGCAGCGTGGAGAATACCCCGGTATACACTGAAAAGTCCACAACGTATCCAGTGTTGGCCTCGGTAATGAGAAAGAATTTCACACCATATTTCTTTGGCTTCTTGGGTTATACACTTTTATACTAAGACGTCTTTGTAAGGCATCATCCCCTCATCCAAAGACAGGTTTCTTTCCAGGAATCACGAATTACTACAATCGCTCACGGATATAATCCAACACTGTACGCACTAAAATGAGGCGATCACTGTTATTCCGGGGTATGGCCCTTCGGTTGAAGGCGTTGAAGTACCTGTCCATCGCCAGGAAAATTATCACGGGACATAACGCCAGGCACATTCGGCATATATAAAAAATAACTTCTCTTCCAATATTGCCTCGCCGTCGATAGCAGGTGTCAAACCAAAAATAAATGTGGAGCCCCAAAAAATGTGCCATGTCAATGAGGTTGCAAAACCCCGCCAGGAATACGGACAAGGTCGTCTTCAGAATCAATCGGCAGTACCGAGCGTAGTTTCCACCGTCTCGTGTACCAGGTATTCCAGCAATTCCGCGTCATGAAAAGCTGGATGAATCCCCCAAACAGTCAGGAGGGGTACTGGTACGGTCATCCCAGGGGTTGCCGTGAAGGGGTGCATGTTAGGAGGGGTGGGGTCCTCCGTCCACCCCTCGTCATCTCCGACGACCGACCTTCACCTTGGCTGGCGCGACGAGCCGACCTTCTACGTGCCCGTGTGCGCGCGCACGCGCACGGGTGCGGGGCACGATGCACACTACCCCCCCCACCCCCCCCCGTTGGCCCATCACCCTCACTTAGGCCCTCACTTTCTGTATCGTCCTCTGCGATAAAACTTGAGCCCGTATCCCCACCCTCCCCCTCCCCCTCTCAGATTCCCCCTCGTATGCACTGAATTCGAGCTCACTTTCGGGATGTGAGCTCGAACGGACTTGGGGGCAAATATCATCCTCACTTTCATCGGGACTGATGTCCTCATCACTCGATGACATCCGCCATCAAATGAGGACTTGCGACATGTTCCCGATCAAGCTCCGAAAGATATTCGTCTATGTCCCTTGGTTGGAGGCCTCCCAAATGCTACGAATGCCCCTAAGGACGCCCACATGCTTTCTAGGGGTAACCAAAGGCAAACGATGTGTTCCCGAAACACTTTCAGGCCACACGTGGCCGCACAGAACGGCCTTGAGGCGCGGGGTCATGCTGGGTGCTTGGCCTCGCCAGCATCCATGTCCAAAACTCGTCCTTACACGATCCCTTCCGACTGGGTAAAACGCGCCTTTCACGGTTCACACGTCGTTGAGACATATCTACGAATGTCCTGTAGCAATACAAATGCACAAAGTCTCGCACAAGTCCAGAAAAACACGCTTTCACGAAAGATCGCTCTCGGATGGTGCGCTACTGATGCTGGCTGGAGCGAGAAGAAGGGATATCGCGCATGCGCACCTGGGTAACGCTTCAAAACAAAACAAGGCCTTGATCCGTGGACTCCCAGCATCCCCCAAGGCGCGTGATTCAAAAGTTTTAGGATGGTAGGCCTATAAGTATTTTTCCGCGAAGAATTTTAAAAAAAACTTTGTATGTCGACGTAAAATACGTCCAGTCGGCACCCGACAGACAATTTATCTCGACGTAAAATACGTCCAGTCGGCGGGGTTAAGGGTTAGGACACTGAATGAACAGTAAAACCTGTTCCAAGAGTTAAGTGAGCACGCAATGCTTCCACGGATGGACTAATAAGTCTTTAAGACATCCTAATCCTTGTAACTCACTTTCTCTTTAACGGTAATGTAAGATGTATATGAAATTATATTAATATAAAATGTTCCGGATGATGGAGCATATTGTACTTATAAAGTAGTTATGTATTTATTAAGCTCATTCTAGGTTAGGCCCCAGACTAAGCTTAGTAGGTGTATAATTCTCACTCTCTAAGGGTAATGTTAGATGTAGTACTTGAAATTATTCCTGTTAAGATTTGTTATGATAAAGCATATTGTACAATATTTAAGATATTTGCTAATTATTTTCATTTTTTCAGCCTGCTTTTACTGGAAAATATAAACTTTAGATCAATATAACTTCAAATACAACTTACATTACTGGAGAGAGAGAGAGAGAGAGAGAGAGAGAGAGAGACGAGGAGAGAGAGAGAGACGAGAGAGAGAGAGAGAGAGAGTCATTTACATGTTATTACATGATTTACACCTATTATGCTCTATATGAGGACATAATGTATTACATTATACATAGGAGTATGCTATAAATCATTTTCATCATAAAAACCAGTATTTAGTCACAAACAATATGAAAAATATAGTAGTAGTTAGTGAATAAATAGTGTTGCCCTATGAAAAAACCAAATTAGTAATAATTTTAGAGATATGGTCCATAGAAAAAAAATCTGCAAATTAGTGAAAGTTCCTTGTGGAAAAGTTAATATGTTCCACAAAAATCCACGGCAAAGTGGACTGCAAAAATGTAAAACTCGTAAGACTGGGGGGGGGGGGGTCGCTGTACAAGACAACTTAAACCCCCTTTAAGCATAAGAAGAATCAATGCTTCTAGACTACAAGACATTTAACCCACTTGGGTCATTTTGTAAATGAAAATCAGAAAATATTTTCTCTCAATTACAGGAATTGTAGGAACACGTGGGTAAATGTTTTTAAATTGCTGGTACTGTACTGTTTTGTTTTTCAGATATTCCACAGGAGGTTGACATGTACCATGAATTAGTTCCTTTAGAGCCTCAGCATGGCTTGAATAAGTCTTCAATATTTGGGTATGCTACCTCAGTATATAAGGTAAGCTTCTGGTATCATACTGATTTAATGTTGGCTCTGTGGAATAGATTACACAGTATCGTCAGTCCTTTTAGCAAGCAAAATAAAATTGCTGCCTTTTCACTTGTTCAGTTTGGTATTTTGCTACCTACCTATCCAATTTCTGCTTTAGCTTGCTCCAATTTTCAGTTGTCTTTAGTGATAAAGTCTTGAAGGTTAGTCCTATGCCAGTCATGAGATGTGACTCAGTGGTCTCATGAACTACTTTATAATTAAGAATTGATTGAGGGAACTCAAATGTATTCCCACCCCATTGTAATGGTCATTGTATGTATGCAACTTACCAAGTAGTTATATAGCTATGGTTTCTAACTGCTGGCAGCTAGAATTTTTAAAGTTCGCAGTAGTGCTATATTGTTTTGGCTTAGCAACACACCCACCCAGTACCGTGGGAGAAAGGAACCAACTCAGCACTGGTTTTCAGTTGTTTCTGCTGGCTGGTGCTCTCAATAGCTAATTCAGTAGAGTGGGAATTTTGGAAATTGGTTACTTCTGTGGATGATTGATGAAGTACTCTGTTGAATTTGGTAGCCTTTTCAGTAAAAATATTTAGCTGTTGTTAGGAGTTTGGCAAAATAGTTAAATTTTTGCTTTTGTTTGAGTTAATAAGTATGAGGCATGTCTGATACCAGCTCTCATAGTACTATGTATTGCAGCCTTTGCTCATTAAGGCCTTTTATGACCCACATTCAGTTTTGTATTGAGTGTAGGGGTCAAACTTGCACACGACTTCAACTTGTGGAAATGTGTTGATTAGAATGACAAAAAATGGAAGACCTTAACTAGCCATTTGAGTAAATTAGAAAGAGACAAAAATAGAAAGGCTGCTTCTAGAGCAAACGCTAAGAAACAGTTAGATAGTCAGGATATAACTTGGTACTGTCCCTCCTTCCTCTTCTGTTCAACCTTCCCCCCTCTCCTAATCAACTTAATCCTAACCCTGACTCTCTAGCACCTGAACCCAATGCCATTGCCAACCTCGAGGCACGAGTAGACCTAAAATTCTCTATTATGTTACAGGCGATGGAGACTTTAGGAGTGTATATTAAGACACTAATGGAGAAGGTAGGTGATAAAGTGAGTGCTAGTGTTAGTGTTGTGGAGGAGGTGGTTGTTTGTCCTGCTGATTCTCGTAGATAAAAGTCCCAGACCGTAACAGAGCACCATTGGAAAGGCGTATCTAAGGAGTCTCAACTTTCCTCTAGCAGGTCAAACTCAGAGGAGTCTTCCCCCAGACGCCAATGTGCCTTGTACATGAGTCTCATAAGCTGAAAAGGAGGACTCGTAATGTACGTCAGTCTGAAGAGGTAGCACAAAGAAAAAGTGCTGAGCGTCTGTTGGTGCTGGTTCTTTATCCTCCCGTGCTTCCCTCTCCAGATCCTTCCTCTGCTTTTGCTTCTGGCTCCAAGAAGCGGTCTGCACCTGAACGTCTGTCGGCGCATGTGCAATCTTCTTGTAGGAGGAGAGTATTGTGTGTCCTGCGATGTTTGTAGGAATTCAGGAGCACCCATTGGTGCAGGAGCCTACACTGGCACGTGAGTCTTCTCTTTTTCCAGATCAATCTTTCTCTCTCTTGTCCTCAAGTATTGGAACCAGTAGTTTTTCAAGAGAGGGTTTTGGCCCCAGACTGACCATTGGCACCACAAGCACCCGAGTGCCCACTGGTGCTGCAAGCACTAGTCCACCCATTGGTGCCTCAAGCGCCCAGGCGCCCATCGGTATCTTTGGAATAACCAACTGGTATGGGTTCAGTATCTCGAACCTCAACGATTTCGGATCCGTCCATTGCGGTGATTCAAAGTAAGCTTAATATTATCTTAGGCATTATGAAAACTTCAACACCACCTGCTCAACCTCAAACTGTTTGTCCCCAGTTTTGATGGAGAGAGATGAGGAAGAGGATAAAGAGACTCCTACAGTTTAACAAAAAAAACGGTCGGACCCCCTTTCTTAACAACTTTTTAAATTTTTGTAAATTTCTAACTTTTTCACCTACAGCCCTGGCTTTGCTTCGCCAGAGTCCTCTTATATGAGAGATAACCAGTCAAAACCGTGAAATATTTTAATCTTTGGCTTGCGGACAAGAGGGATCAGGGTAAAGGTAATTTTAACTTCCAACCTTCTTGCCTTTCCACAAGAAGACATTTGTGTCACTAGACTGGGGAGGCTCTCTCTTTTGAGTTTTTCTGCCTTCACCCAGGGGGACTTTTCCAGAAAGTCTTATTGATTCTGCCAGGAGGGCGGGTTTTAATTTGGCCAAAATAATGTTTTCAGCGTCGGAACTGGATCACCTTACTAAAAATATTTTTAGGGTTTTTGAGGTAATAAGCTTCTTGGATTGGGTAGAGGGAACCTGGGGTCAAAAGATCAAGGAATGTTCCTCTTTGGATAAGGAAACCTTTTCTGACATTTCAGGTATTATTTCTTGCCTTGGTAAAGGTACAGGCGGCCCGCGGTTAACTGCGCAATCGCTCATCGGCGAATCGGTTTTACGGCTGTCGTCAAAAATATTCACTAAAAATGCCGTTCAGACCATAAAGGTTATGCACATTATATTAACAAATTTTATGGAGAGTTATTAACGTAAGGTATTAGGGTAAAAGGTAAAATATATGCCTCTGACGCTGTTCTATGCCGAAAATATCGAGTTACATAAGTGCAAATTTAGCTATGGATGTGTCGATTTATAAATGTTCATGCTTTTGTTTAAAATGTGTATGAAAATGTATTACGTGTAAAGTATTTTTATTTCTGCACAGAAATATGAGACAAAGGCAGCTTTTGAAATTGCTCTTCACGTTATCAAATACGATGTCTTTTCATGGTCTTTCTTGTGAGCCGCCGCCTGCCGCTCTTCCGAAAATATAGTTTGTTCATGAAACTTACCTGTCAGATAATATTATATATAGATGGTATTTCTGACGTCCGACAGAATTTCAAAACTCGCGGCACACGTAGTGGGGCGGTCAGTGGTAGTACCCATTCCCGCCGCTGGGAGGCGGATATCAGGAACCATTCCCGTTTCTGTTCATATTTTCTGTCGCCGGTGCTGGAAACAACTGTTTACAGTACCTCCGTCTAGGATTTTTGATTTATCTCGCTTTAAATTATCTGGATTGACTTTTGGTATCGACTTCTGGATTGTTGGATTGGCACGCGTAATAGTGGATTGGTTTTTGATTTTGGATTGGCTTATCTGTGTACATGATGTCGGGATCAAGTACTGGAAGTTTCAGAGTGTGTGTGAGGAGCGAATGTAAGGTGAGGCTTCTTAAACCTTCAGTTGATCCTCACACAGTTTGTATGGATTGCAGGGGGCATGTTTGCTTGGTTGATGATCGGTGCAATGAATGCAAGGATTTGGATGATGATAAATGGAAGATGTATGAGACCTATCGACGTAAATTGGAGCGCGATAGAGTCAGGAGGTCTTCCTCCAAGAGCGGTTCTACGAAAGGTAAGGGATGTAACATTTCTCCTCCTCTAACACCAGTAGATTTTGCTCAACCTAATCCTGTTTTGTTGCCTTCGGGCCCCAGTGCTGTGTCTGGAGAAGGTTAACACCCTTTCTCTGATTCTTGAGTCTATTTCGCGCTCTTGAATCGAAAATTTTGGCCCTAGAAACTGGCCCTGTGAAAGTTTGTGTTAGTGCCCCTAGTGTTGTGGAGGGCGTCAGATCGGCCCCATAATGCCTCTAGGCCTAGACCTCTATCGGACTCCCAGGACTCAGGGAGTGGGTATGTCGAAAGCCGCAAGAGGGTTACGGGGGCTCCCCACCGATCTGGCGTCCCTTCGGCAGGCCTTGTTGCTAAATCCCAGGCTGCCAAGGAGCGCGCACGTGCGCGTGTCCTGAAGGAGTGCTTTTCGTCCTCCGAAGCGTCCTCCCCGCGCAAGGGGGTGGAGCGCTCGGAGACTCGCGTCCGTTGAAAAGGACTTTTCGCTTTGAGGACGCTTCACGTCCTATGTCTCCGCTTTCGTCAGAGGATGCGTATGACGCCTTTCCTCCTCAGAAGAGAGGTAGGGTTTCTACCGACGAGGACGTTGGTTTCCACGCACAGGCGTGTTCACCTGAGAGGCAGATAGCTGTACCTGCTAGAAGGAAGGAGGCGTCCCCTCGCCCCTCGCCTTCTCGCAGGGTCAGTCCTGCCCCTTCTTCTGCTCCTTCGTCACCTACGAAGGATATCCTAGTGTCCCTTCAGGACCAGATTACGTCGCTTATGGCTCAGAGGCGCCCAGCAGCAGTCAAGCCTAAGCGTAGAAAGGACGTTAGGCTGCCCGTCAAGAAGACGAAGCAGTCTCATTCTCTCTTGTCTCGTTCGTTTCTCTTTCCACCTCCGGATCGTCACCGTTCTCGTTCTCCGAGTAGATCTTTCGCTCTCTCAGTAGAGGACGCTCGCCAGGACGCTAAGCGTTCGAAGCAGGACGCTTTGCGCTCTCGGCAGGGCGCTGTTGAGGACGCTCGGCAGGACGCTCGGCGTTCGAAGCAGGACGCTTTGCGTTCTCGACAGGACGCCTTTGAGGACGCTCGCCGTTCGAAGCAGGACGCTTTTCGAACGAGGCAGGACGCTCAGCAGGACGCTTTTGGCGCCTCTCGTCAGGAAGCTCGCGCTTCCTCTCGTAGGGACGTGTCTGTTAAGACAGTTCCCGTTGCTTCTAAGTACGCTCCTCTTTCGCAGGATGTCCGTCCTTATAAGGATCGTCGTAAGGGCGATTCCGTACCTGTAGCGGGTACTTCCAATCAACGGAAGTCGTTGTTCAGGCTTGAGACTGCTGGACGTACGCCCTCTCCTGATGGACGTTCTCCAGTTCCTCTTAGGGAGGAAGGGGAACTTAGTAGTCCAGGGAGTTCCGTCGAAGAAGAACCTCCGTAGCTTCAGCTGTCTCGGACTATAAGGTTCTTGTCAGGCTGTTACGTTCATCCTTCGGGGAGAAGTTCCAGCCGGCAGCCCCTAGGTCTCCTCTCACTTTCGTCTTCCAAGACCGTTAAGACCCCTGAGTTAGTTGAAATGAAGACATCACTGTCGAACCAAAGAGGGCTTTCAAGAAACTTCAAGATTTTATGTTATCGAAGGAAGGATCAGGGCAAGACCACTTTCGCCCCCCTTCCCTCTAGACTTGCCGGGAAAGGAGGAATTTGGTATGAAACCAAGGAGGACGTGGGAGTAAAGGTTCCTTCGTCCGCTCTGGGTGACTTCTCCAGTTTAGTGGACGCTCAGAGGAGGTCTCTCTTATCGTCTGCTAAGGTGTCCTGGACTCCTGTGGAGACGGACCACCACTTGAAGGGACTGCTTCGCACCTTGAATGTCTTTAATTTCTTAGACTGGTGCCTGGGAGTTTTAGACCTTCAGTCTAGAAGTCCTGATTCTCTCAGTCTGGGGGAGCTGTCCAGCGTGTTGTCATGTATGGACAAGGCCGTCAGGGATGGTTTGGAGGAGCTAGTTTCTCATTTTGGAACTGCTTTCCTGAAGAAAAGAGCTCTTTTGTGCAATTTTACCGCTAAGTCGGTCTCTCCCGCTCAGAAAGCGGAATTGCTCTTTGCGCCTCTTTCGGACCATCTCTTCCCCCAGGCTATGGTAAAGGATCTTGCAACGAGTTTGCAAGAGAAGGCGACCCAGGACCTCTTGGTACAGTCTTCAAGATGTCCAGCAGTTCCTTCCACATCGGCATTCAGTAAAACCCCCGAAGAAAGTCAAACCTTTCGCGGGGCACCCCCTCGAGAGCAGCTCCTCGAGGGAGAGGTTTTTCGAGAGGAAGAGCTTCATTTAAAACCAAAACCACCAAATGAAGATCTTGTCCTTCAGACGCCAGTCGGGGCCAGACTGAAGTTCTTTGCGGAGGCATGGAGGCAGAGAGGGGCGGATCCTTGGACTCTCAAGATAGTAGAGCAGGGGTACAAGATCCCCTTTTACATCCTCCTCCTTTAACATCAACTCCCAGAGACCTCTCTCCATCTTATCAGGGAGAGAAGAAAAGTATTCTTTTCGATCTGTTAGACCAGATGGTCGAAAAAAGAGCGGTGGAACAAGTCTTGGACCTGGAGTCACCGGGCTTCTACAACAGGATTTCCTAGTGCCAGAAGCACTCGTCAGGTTGGCGCCCAGTCCTGGATGTGAGCAGGCTCAATCCTTTTGTAGAAAAGATCAAGTTCAAAATGGAGACGCCTCAGTTCGGTGCTGGGAGCCTTGAGACCTGGCGACTGGATGGTGTCTCTGGACCTGCAGGACGCGTACTTCCACGTCCCCGTCCACCCTCTTTCAAGGAAGTACCTGAGATTCGTCTTAGACAACAGGGTTGGCAATTCAGAGCCCTTTGTTTCGGTCTCAGCACGGCCCCGATGGTTTTCACAATGATAATGAGATGTAGCGAGTGGCTCCATTCGTCAGGGATCAGGATATCCCTCTACCTCGACGATTGGCTGATCAGAGCGTCGTCGAGGCAGAAATGTCTGAAGGACCTTCAGTTTACGTTAGCCCTAGCAAAGTCTCTGGGTCTTTTGGTCAACTCCGAAAAGTCGCATCTGACCCCGACACAGTCCATCGTGTATCTGGGGATTCAGATGGATTCAGTGGCTTTTCGGGCGTTTCCATCCCAGGAACGTCAGCGACTGGGGTTAGAGAAAGTCGCAGCCTTCCTAGAGAGAGAAGCTTGTTCGGTGAGGGAGTGGATGAGTCTGCTGGGCACCATTTCCTCACTAGAAAAGTTTGTCTCGCTGGGAAGACTGCACCTCAGGCCTCTTCAATTTTTCCTTGCGGAAGAATGGAAGTCGAAAGAGGACCTGAATGCGATCCTAAGGATCTCAAGCAAGGTAAAAGGCCACTTAAGGTGGTGGCTCGACCCTCAGAAGTTACGAGAGGGCTTCTCCTTACATCTTTCTGAGCCCCACCTAGTGTTGTTCTCAGACGCTTCCATTTCAGGTTGGGGAGCAACACTGGGGGGGGAGAAAGTGTCAGGCTCCTGGAGAGGGGAACAGGTAGCCTGGCACATCAATGTAAAGGAACTGGCAGCGATATTCCTGTCGCTGCAGTTCTTCGAAGACAAACTGTCAAGCAAGGTTGTTCAAGTCAACTCAGACAGCACCACAGCCCTTGCATATCTAAAGAATCAGGGAGACGCAAGGCGCATCAAGATCCTGACAAGATTCGTGGCAGGGGTTCAGAATGTCAGGGCGGACCTTCTCAGTCGACGAAATCAGATTCTACCAACAGAATGGACCTTGCACCAGGAAGTCTGTCAACAATTATAGACATTGTGGGGACGTCCTCTAGTAGACCTGTTCGCTACATCAAGGACGAAGAGGCTTCCTCTGTATTGCTCCCCGGTTCTGGATCCAGGGGCAATTGCAGTGGACGCGTTGCTCTGGAACTGGACGGACCTGGATCTTTACGCCTTTCCCCCATTCAAGATCATGGGGGAGGTAATGAGGAAGTTCGCAGCTTCAGAAGGGACAAGGTTGACTCTGATTGCCCCAATGTGGCCAGCAAGAGAGTGGTTCACAGAGGTCATGACATTCCTTGTGGACTTCCCAAGAACGTTGCCCTGGAGGAGAGATCTACTCAGACAGCCTCACTTCAAAAGGTTTCACCAAAACCTCTCCGCTCTGGCTCTGACTGCGTTCAGACTATCGAAAAGTTGGCCAGAGCGAGAGGCTTTTCAAAGGCAGCTGCGAGAGCAATCGCTAATGCTCGAAGAGCC
This sequence comes from Macrobrachium nipponense, assembly GCF_015104395.2. Taxonomy (NCBI): domain Eukaryota; kingdom Metazoa; phylum Arthropoda; class Malacostraca; order Decapoda; family Palaemonidae; genus Macrobrachium; species Macrobrachium nipponense. Next base: position 55,996,693 of record NC_087211.1, read on the forward strand.
TCTTCTAGAGCTGTCTACAGTCTAAAAAGGGGTTTGGTCCTCCTTCAGGGCATGGTGCAAAAAGGAAGGAATTTCCTCTTCCACGACCTCTGTGAATCAGATAGCAGATTTCTTACTCTATCTAAGAAATGTGCAGAAGTTGGCAGTTCCTACAATCAAGGGTTATAGGAGTATGTTGTCTGCCGTTTTTCGCCACAGAGGACTGGACCTCTCCGACAATAAGGATCTGCACGATCTCTTAAGGTCGTTCGAAACCACCAAGATTCCACAAGCAAGACCGCCCTCATGGAATCTCGATGTGGTTTTGAAACATCTTATGCTAAGTCCCTTTGAGCCTCTCCATGAAGCTTCTCTAAGGGACTTGACGAGAAAAACGCTTTTCCTAGCTTCTCTGGCGACGGCGAAGAGAGTTAGTGAAATCCAAGCGTTCAGTAGCCTAGTGGGCTTCAAGGGGGACAACGCTGTCTGCTCGTTGAGCCCATCTTTCTTGGCTAAGAACGAGAACCCGTCTAATCCTTGGCCGAAGAGCTTTGAAATCAAAGGAATGTCGAGTCTCGTGGGTCAAGAACCAGAGAGAGCCCTGTGCCCTGTCAGGGCTCTCAAGTTCTATGTGAATAGGACTAAAGAGATAAGAGGTCCCTCAGGTAATCTCTGGTGCTCGGTGAAGAGACCAGATTTGCCGTTGTGTCGAAGATGCTGTTTTGCTTTTCTTCTTAGGACGTCATTAAAGAGGCTCATTCATCTTTCCAGAAGACTGATTTGAGCCTCTTTAAAGTGAAAGCTCACGAAGTCAGAGCCGTAGCTACTTCTCTGCCTTCCAAAGGAATATGTCTATACAAAGATATACTTGATAGCACCTTTTGGAGGAGCAATTCCGTATTCGCCTCACATTACCTCCGGGATGTGAGAACGATTTACGAGAACTGTAGTTCTTTGGGGCCTTACATTTCGGCAGACACAGTTTTGGGGGCTGAAGGTAGCTCTCTCCCTATCCCTTAGCTTAGTTAGGTTAGTTTTTATTGTGTTTTTGGTTGATGGTGAGATCTTCTGTGTAAATCTCCCATTCCTTAGTGTTAATGTCAGGGGTTTTTGGTTAGTTGGTCAGGTGGTCGGTTGCTGTGTTACTGCCATATGTTTGGCTAGATGGTCTTGTCACATTGTGGTCACGTCCCCGTTGACAGAGCATTCCAGAGTGCACCAGCATACAGGTCCAAACCTGGCTGGCAACTCTGATAAAAGCATAAGCATGCTTTAGTGACAGTAATCACAGAGTCTACTTTGCTATCAGGTAAGGAACCAAGAAGTAAATCTTTCATTTAATTTAAGTTTCCTAAAAAATCCTATTCTGTCTCTACCCACCCCCATCCGAAGGTGGGATTCAGCTATATATATATCTGGACAGGTAAGTTTCATGAACAAAAATGTTATTGTTATAATACAATTAAGTTTGTTCATACTTACCTGGCAGATATATATAATTAGAGTGCCCACCCTCCTCCCCTCAGGAGACAAGGGTCATGAATAAATATGAACAGAAAATGGGAATGGTTCCTGATATCCGCCTCCCAGCGGCGGGAATGGGTACTACCACCTGACCGCCCCACTACGTGTGCCGCGAGTTTTGAAATTCTGTCGGACGTCAGAAATACAGCTATATATATATCTGCCAGGTAAGTATGAACAAACTTAATTGTATTATAACAATAACATATTTAAAAAAAGTGCAAATTACCAATCGATGTGTCGATTTTATAAATGTTTATGCTTTTATGTTTAAAATGTGTATGAAAATGTATTACAAATAGGGTATTTTTATTTCTGTGCAGAAATATGATAAAAATGCAGCTTTTGAAACTGCCCTTCAAGTTATCGACCATGATGTTTTTTCATGTTCGTTCTTTTATGCCGCCGTCTGCCGCTCTTCTGAAAATATCGAGTTAAAAAGAGTGCAAATTTAGCGATCGATGTGTCGAATTTTTAAATGTTTATGCTTTTATGTTTAAAATGTGTATGAAAATATATTACATAAAGGTATTTTCATTTTTGTACATAAATAAGATACAAATTAAGGCAGCCTTTGTAACTACGCTCCACGTTGTCAGGGGATGTTTTTTCATGTTCATTCTTGTCCGCCACTGTTCCAAAAAATGTATGGTGTTATTTTATTAATTATGCATCTTTTCCATAAATCCTTTAAAAATTTATACATAATTTCACTGTATCCAAGAATATTGTATGTATTCTCATATTATTGTATTATAAAATACTACGGCAAATTTAAGCCAGTATTCCGCGGAGCGGCCAATGTTGTGGTTTGAAATCAGCTGATGAATAAGACTTCGTTTCACCATAACGCAATTCTGAGTGAATTCCCTCTCTTCTAGTTAGCATAAACGAATATCTAGATACTTGACTTTTATGAGACAAGGTTATTTTTCCTTATACAACGTGTTTTAGGGGGAAATATTTATTGAATATGTCTCGTTGTGAATGTGAACTACTTTTTTTTCGTTAACAGATTACTTTGGTGGCATGTTTATTGCGTAAAAAATTACGTGATTTTGTTCGCAATAATCCTTTATATCATCGTAATACGAACTTTACGTTATCTTATATTGGCGTGAAACCAACAGTAAGATGTCTTCTTTCAAGCATAGTAGTTTTGATTAAGATTATTTTATCCCAATTTTATCTACGGTTGTGTTTGATGGCATACGTTTACTGCAGTTTTATCCTTGTTGCCGATGTACGATAATAGTCATTAGCAGCTTGAACAGTTTTCTCAGCTTCAGTTATAACTAGGTTTAAATTTAACAGTATATTTCCCGATTGATCTTTGATCTATATTGATCTTTGATCTAGAGCGAATAAAGTTACTACATTAAGATATCTCAGTTCTATTCTATACATAACGCCATTTATAACAACTACGGTAATAGTGTAATGTAGTACGATTAATGAAATACAAGCCAAACGGTTGTACTTAGAAAAAAAAAAAAGTTTCTCGTTCGGTTGTTCATGGCTGTACTACACGTTCACGCAACGAGTAAAACGTTAAGACCAAACTTCCATCTTCTCTTTTGCTGTCATTGAACTTATGTCACTAGAAGATGGATAAAGTTAGGCCATTGCAATTTGATCTCTCATAAAATCGGACTATCGTAAGACTAATGATCGTAACCTGAACACTACAGCTACCTGTACACTTTATAAACTTTATTATATCTTTGCATACTCTAGACATCCAAAGGATTAAAGCTAAGCTTTTTTCACTTTACAGTATTTACAATGCTATAATGTACTGTACAGTACTACTATACAGTAAAATCTATAGTACTATACTGCATAAATATAATTTTATTTATTGCACCATTGTGGGAATACGGCGCCTTTGACTGGTGTAGAGTTTCAAAAGAAGGTGTGCGGTGGCCATAGGCTTTAAAATTGCTTAGCGTCGAAAATCACTCGGCGTCGGCGGCCAGGAACGGAACCCCTGCCGCTAACCGAGGGCCGCCTGTATAAGAGATCCTTGGGGTTGGCCTCTCTTTTTACTCTAGGCATTCTTAAACAGAGAGAGCTTTGGTATTCATTCACCACTTTAGGTGTTTCTCGGAAGCAGAGGTCAACCTTACTTTATTCTCCAATGAGTAGGAGACACCTCTTCCCAGAGGACACTGTGGTTCAAGTTCCCTTCTGAGCTTCAGAAGAAATCCACCCAGGATTTACTCTCGCAATTGACTAAATGTCCTTGTGATTCAACTCCCAGCTTTTGCCTCTCCCCAGCTAGGCACGTTCAGCCCTTTTGTGGCAGGGGAAGTATCTAGATCCTTCCTTAGATATAGGGGGAGAGCTCGCTACACCCCTGGAGCAATTAAGAAGTCCTAAAAAAAAGTGAACTTTCAGTCCTTAGTGCTCTGATAGGTGCAAGGCTCCACCAGTTCTGGAGACATTGGGAGGAAAGAGGGCCGGAACTGTGGATTTTCAAAGTTTTGAGAGAGGGCTACGTGATCCCTTTCGAGAGAGCTCTCTGATAAATTTGTTTGCCCACTCAAAAGGTTCAGATAAATTCATCGCCCTTTTGGAGGGAGTTTTGTCTCTTCTAAAGCAAAAGGCCATAGAGTTAGTAACAGATCCACTTACTCCAAGGTTCTACAATCGTCTTTTTAGTCCCCAAGGCGTCGGAGGGTGGGGGGGTTAGGTTGGATTCCAGTACTAGATGTAAGCTCCCTAAATCTCTCTATGGAAAACAAGATTCAAAAGGGAAATGAATCAGAGTTTTGAAATCCATTCATCAGGGTTTTGGTTTATTTCCTTCAGCATGGAAAACGCTTACTTCCATATCTCAATTCACCAGGAATCAAAGAAATTTCTCAGATTCGTTTTCAGAAACAAAGTGTACCAGTTCAGAGCTCTGTGTTTCGGGCTGTCGACAGTCCAGCAAGTGTTCACTTGAGTACTTTTTCCCAATGCAAAGTGGCTGCACTAGTCAGGACTTGAGTGTCACTTTATCTGGACGTCCAACTAGCTCCTTCGCTTACAGACTCAAAAGAAGTGCCGGAGGACAAGCAGAGGACAATTCTACTAGCAAAAGAATTAGGCTTGCTAATAAACCTAAAAAAGTCTCAACTAGTCCCATGTCAACAGATAGTCTATTTAGGGATGAGGGTAGACTCAGTGACTTTTCAGGCTTTTCCATCCCTTCAAAGGGTGGCATCATGTATTCACAAGGTGAACCATGTTATGTCTCTTTAGAAGTGCACGTCAAAGGAGTGGACGAGCCTTCCGGGCACACTGTCCTCGATAGAGTAATTGGTAACTTTGGGAAGGCTTCACATGAGGAATCTTAAGTTCTTCCTCAAGGTGAATTGGGACAGAAAGAAGTTCCCAGATTCGTTTGTATTCCAGGTAACGAACGAAATCAAGGAGGACCTGTCTTGGTGGAGATCAGATGACAGATTTCGAGATGGGAAGTCAGTCCTCACTCTGAACCCCGAATTAGTCTTCTGTTTAGACATGTCCAATCTAGGTTGGGGAGCTCTCCTAGGAGACAGGTAAGTCTCAGGGATGTGGAGCACTCATCAAGGAGAGTGGCAAACCAATTTAAAGGAGCTGACGGCAATCCACTGGGGTTTGTTGGAGTTCGCAGATTTGGTTCGCCTCAAAGTTTTGACGGTCCATTCGGACAACACAGCGACTTGGTCATACATCAGAAAGCAGGGAGGAACCCGACAAGAGACCTTCATCTTTGGGTGAATCAAAATCAGACAAGAATCTTGACAAAATTCATCCAAGGGAAATTAAATGTCCTAGCGGATGAATTGAGTCGCAAAAAGTGGGTCCTTCCCACAGAGTGGATGTCAAATCTGATAGTCTGCCTCGATGTGTGGAAACTTTGGGGCAAACCACTCCTGGATTTGTTCACCCCATCAAAGAACCATCATCTGCCAGTGTATCGCTCGCCAGCACCAGATCACAAGCATGGGTGACAGACGCTATGCTTGTGGACTGGTCGGACAATACCTTAATGCCTTCCCACCATTCAAGATGGTGAAGGAGGTCATAAAAAGATTCCGGTCACGTCGGAATCTTTAGATAATCCTTGTTGCACCATTTTGGCCAGCTCAAGAATGGTTTCTGGATATACTAGAGCTCCTGGTAGATTTCCCGAGGTTACAACCACAGAGGAACAGTCTACTGAGACAGCCCCAATTCAGGAGGTTCCATCAAAGTCTGTCCACTGTGGCCCTGACTGCTTACAGACTGTCCAATGCTTCATACAAGCAAAAGGTTTTTCTAACCAAGCTGCAAGTGCTATTGCTCAATACAGGAGAAAATCATCTAATGACATACCAGATGAAGTGGGCTATTTTTTTATCATGGTGTAAAGAAAATAAAATCTTCTACTACCGCTATACAGAAATTGTGAATTTCCTTTTGTACCTGAGGACTACCAGGAGCCTGTCGACCTCAACTATCAGAGGTTATAAGTCTATGCTGGGATCAGTATGTAAACATAGAGGATTAGATTTGTCTAAAGATAAAGATCTGTTGGACCTTATCAAATCTTTGCACACAGAGAAGCTTAAAGGTCTTAAGATAGTGTCTTGGAATCTAGAAATGGTCCTTAAATGGTTCAGTACCACAGTTTGAGCCTTTGAATTCGGCTTCTCTTAAGAGACCTTACAAGGAAAACTCTCTTTCTGGTGAACTCCACTCACTGGACAAGATACTGGGCTGTGCCCGAGGTAATACAGTTTGTGCATTAACTGAAAGTTTTTTTTAGCAAAAAACGAGAGACTGTCCAACCGTGCCCTCATTCTTTGGTTATTAAAAATCTTTTGGAATTAGCAGGTTTGAAAGATGAAGAGAGGTTTTGTGTCCAGTCAGAGCTTCGAAATATTTACAGAAAACATAGAAGATTCAGGGCCCTTCCTCACCTGTGCTGTTAGGTGAGGAACCCCTCATGCCCTTTATCGAAGAATGCTCTGGCTTTCTTCTTGAGAAACTTGATCTTATAGGCCAACTCTAAACTGAAAGAATCAAGTTTGATTCTATTAAAGTGAAAGCTCGGGAAGTAAGGGCGGTGGCCACTTCTCTTTCTTTTAGGCACAACCTCTCATTAACTTCCATGGTCCAAACGACGTATTGGAATTGTAAGTCAGTGTTCGTGTGTCATTACTTGCAGGACATTGAAACTATTTATGACAATTGCAGTACCCTGGGTCCTTTTTGCTGGCTCAGCGTTAGGTAAGGGTGTATAGGAAGTTGCTCCTTCCTTAGTTATTCTCTTCCCCTTGAACAAAGTTGGTGAGTCTTAAGAGGGAGTCTAGGGATATTATTATTGTACTTGGAGTACTGTACCCATCAGTCTTAATTACACTTGGGTATTTTTTTTTTAGAATTGTTTTGGTGGCGATATAATCACTCTGGTTTTGCTAAGTTGTTATTGGTACTGTGCCCTGAGCATGGACATCTTCGTGTAGACCTTGCATGCCACAGACTTTTCCTTAACTGCATGGATCCCACTAAGTAGAGGTTCACTCTTGGCTACACCACGACATCTCTACTAGTTAAGATGAGCATAATCCAGAAGCGGTAATCATCTGTACAGCTCTCTTAACAGGTAAGGAGCCAAAAAGCAATTTAATTAATGCTAGCACTATGTGTATTCTTTTTATTTATTAAAAATTATGTTTACAGGCAGTCCCCCGGTTATCGATGGGAGTTTTGTTCTTGGCGGGGGTGCCGATAAACGAAAGCTGCCGTTAACTGAAACTTGGCAATTTATGACACTTATGGCACCGACTTTTGGTGAATGGCACCTCTGTTAGGTATGTTATGGTGCCATAGCTCTATTGTCGGCACCTTATGGCACCGACAACCGAAACTGGTCTGTTATAGCGCCATGAATCACCGATTTTATGGCGTTAGACAAGCGCCATAAAAGGGTATCTCTGATCACCAGGGACTGCCTCTACTTGTACTGTTTCCATGAATTCCACCTCCTACAATGTGGGACTCAGCTACGTAACTACTTGGTAAGCTATACTATACATAAAAATGACATTTTTATAATAAAATAAGATTTTATGTATAATTACCAAGTAATACATAGTTACATGATCAAAGCCCTCCTGCCTCCCCTCTCATGGATAATAAGGCATAAACAACTGAAAGCCAGTTCTGAGTTGGTTCCTCTCTCCCCAGTAATGGGTGGGGAGTACCTGTGTAATTTTCCAGAACTTGCAATAAAAAATTGGCTTATTTTTAGTGTAGCTTGTTTTGTAAATTCATATTGCTTTGGACTTTAAGATAGGGTATGGTTGAATCTGTACATTGTTTTGTTTGTTGCATATGATGGTAGCTTTGGACTGAATGCAATAATAATTTAAATTTTACTTCATTTTCATGTGAGGAGACCTTTCCCTAGCAGTTTATTTAAACACGTCAAACTATGGATAGGAAACTGAAATCTTCTGGAAGTGTGAAGTTAGTCATCCAAGGAATTTCATTGATTCAGTAATGAACTTGGAGATGTATGTTCAGTATTGTATTTAGCAGCACTGATTTATACTTTTGTTCCAATGGGAATACTACAAACTATGGCTAAGACATTTTTTTATTGAGTATCCTTCAGCACATGCTGGAATTGATTGTTAATATTTAGTTGTCTTTCCCTTTGGGTGTTCGATGAATTTCTAGAGAAATGAATGTGCCTAAAAGGCATGAACAA
>NC_087211.1:56005425-56111295 GCF_015104395.2 Macrobrachium nipponense
TTGTTCATGCCTTTTAGGCACATTCATTTCTCTACAAATTTTATTGAACACCCCAAGGGAAAGACAACTAAATATTAACAATCAATTCCAGCATGTGCTGAAGGATACTCAATTAAAAATGGTTAGCCATAGTTTTGTAGTATTCCCATTGAACAAAAGTATAAATCAGTGCTGCTAAATACAATACTGAACATACATCTCCAAGTTCATTACTGAATCAATGAAATTCCTTGGATGACTAACTTCACCTTCCCGAAGATTTCAGTTTCCTATCCATAGTTTGACGTGTTTAAATAAACTGCTCATGGAAAGGTCTCCTCACATGAAAACGAAGTAAAATTTTAAATTATTATTGCATTCACTCCAAAGCCAACCATCATATGAACAACAAACAAAAACAATGTACAGATTCAACCATACCCTATCTTAAAGTCCACAAAGCAATATGAATTTACAAAACAAGCTACACTAAAAATAAGCCAATTTTTATTGCAAGTTCTGGAAAATTACACAGGTACTCCCACCCATTACTGGGGAGAGAGGACCACTCAGAACTGGCTTTCAGTTGTTTATGCCTTATTATCCATGAGAGGGGAGGCGATGGAGGGCTTTGATCATGTAACTATGTATTACTTGGTAATTATACATAAAATCTTATTTTATTATAAAATTGTCATTTTTTATATATAGTATAGCTTACCAAGTAGTTTACGTAGCTGAGTCCCACATTGTAGGAGGTGGAATTCATGGAAACAGTACAAGTAGAGGCAGTCCCTGGTGATCAGAGATACCCTTTTATGGCGCTTGTCTAACGCCATAAAAAATCGGTGATTCATGGCGCTATAACAGGCCAGTTTCGGTTGTCGGTGCCATAAGGTGCCGACAATAGTTATGGCACCATAAATAACCTAACAGAGGTGCCAATTCACCAAAAGTCGGTGCCATAAGTGTCATAAATTGCCAAGTTTCAGTTAACGGCGGCTTCGTTTATCGGCGCCCCCGCCAAGAACAAAACTCCCATCGATAACCGGGGGACTCGCCTGTAAACATAATTTTTAATAAATAAAAAGAATGCACATAGTGCTAGCATTAATTAAATTGCTTTTTGGCTCCTTACCTGTTAAGAGAGCTGTACAGATGATTACCGCTTCTGGATTATGCTCATCTTAACTAGTAGAGATGTCGTGGTGTAGCCAAGAGTGAACCTCTACTTAGTGGGATCCATGCAGCTAAGGAATAGTCCGTGGCATGCAAGGTCTACACGAAGATGTCCATGCTCAGGGCACAGTACCAATAACAACTTAGCAAAACCAGAGTAGATATCGCCACCAAAACAATTCAAAAAAAAAAATAAAAAAAATACCCAAGTGTAATTAAGACTGATGGGTACAGTACTCCAAGTACAATAATAATATTCCCTAGACTCCCTCTTAAGACTCACCAACTTTGTTTCAAGGGGGGAAGAGAAAATAAAACTAAGGAAGGAGCAACTTCCTATACACCCACCCTTACCTAACGCTGAGCCAGCGAAAAAAGGACCCAGTACTGCAATTGTCATAAATAGTTTCAATGTCCTGCAAGTAATGACACACGAACACTGACTTACAATTCCAATACGTCGTTTGGACAATGGAAGTTAATGAGAGGTTGTGCCTAAAAGAAAGAGAAGTAGCCACCGCCCTTACTTCCCGAGCTTTTCACTTTAATAGAATCAAAACAAACTTGATTCTTTCAGTTTAGAGTTGGCCTATAAGATCAAGTTTCTCAAGAAGAAAGCCAGAGCATTCTTCGATAAAGGGCATGAGGGGTTTCCTCACCTAACAGCACAGGTGAGGAAGGGCCCTGAATCTTCTATGTTTTCTGTAAATATTTCGAAGCTCTGACTGGACACAAAACCTCTCTTCATCTTTCAAACCTGCTAATTCCAAAAGATTTTTAATAACCAAAGAATGAGGGCACGGTGGACAGTCTCTCGTTTTTTGCTAAAAAAATGATATTGTTATGATACAATAAAGTTTGTTCATACTTACCTGGCAGATATATATATAGCTGTATTCTCCGAAGTCCGACAGAATTTTCAAAACTCCCGCACACGCAGTGGTCGGCCAGGTGGGTAGTACCCATTCCCGCCCGCCGATGGAGGCGGGCGTAAGGAAACCATTCCCATTTTCTGTCAGATTTTTCTAGTGCCACTGTCTCCTGAGGGGAGGTGGGTGGGGCACTTTGATTATATATATCTGCCAGGTAAGTATGAACAAACTTTATTGTATCATAACAATATCATTTTGTTCATGAATCTTACCTGACCAGATATATACTATAGCTGAATCCCCACCTTTGGAGGAAGGGGGGGGAGACAGATTCGATTTTGGGAACAATTTCATATATATGATTGATAGTTTTGGTTCCTAACTGTTAGCATAGCTGACTTCGTGAGTACTGTCACCCAAGTCTGCTTCTGCTTACTAGAGACTCCAGCTAGGTAGTGACCGTGAAGCTGTTGAGTTCTAGAGGATCTGTCAACGGGGGCGTGACACAATGCAACTAGATCCTATATTATAGACCTCCAATTTCGGTACTGCATTCCGTAGAGGTGCCAGCAAGGACGTGAGGCCTGTGTAGCTGGTGCGCTCTAATGAACTGTCACGGGACGTGACCACAATGTGACAGATCATATAGGTGTTGTTTAGACACGAATGCTGTTAATGCTTCACTGGAGGTGCCAGCAAGGACGTGACCTATGTAGATGGTCGCTCCAGATGATTTGTCAATGGGGGCGTGACCACCACTGACAAAAACATTTTTACCCTTTTACCCTACTATGAGGGCGAAGCAAAAACATTACCACCTGACCTAGCCTATCTGGTTAAACGTCATTAAAACCAAAGGCTTCAATGGGAGGGGAAGTCCTGCCTAGAAGGCAGGCCTACCAAGACCACAAAACTAAACACCTTACATAAACATAATAAAATTAAAAAAATAAAAAGAAATAAAATTAAAAAGTCCAAACTAACATATTATTTTCTAAAAGATAGGAGAGTGCTACTCTCTGTCCCCAATATATTGTCTGCTGCGACATATGGGCCCAAAGAGTAGCAGTTCTCGTATGTAATCCTCACCTCCCGAAGGTAGTGAGAGGCAAACACTGAATTACTACGCCAAAATGTGGCATTCAAGATGTCATTGAGTGCCATGTTCTTTTGGAAGGCTACCGACGTAGAAATAGCCCTCAGTCCATGCGCATTCACCTTCAACACTTTCATATCACTGTCTTGACAGGATGAATGCACTTCCTTGATGGTGCCCCCTCAAGAAAAAAGCCAAAGCATTCTTTGACACTGGTAACCTTGGCTTCCTGACCAAACACCACAAGTTATCAGAAGGACCTCTTATAAAACCTTGGTTCCTATCTTTTCAGACGGAGGGTTGACTTCCTAGCTATTGCTTAGGAGTCTGCTTCGTCTCAAGAGCCTCAGCGAGGATGTGACCTATGGGTAAGAGTTCTTGTGGGTTTGCCGATGGGGTCTTATCCACTTACTCGGCAAAGCCTAACTGGCATTTGTCAATGGGTGCTAATCCACTCATGACCATATACCTATGCCTATTAGCATAATTAAGGAGCACAACACCGATCCCGATCACCTGATCCTAACACGAGGGTTAGCGCTTAATTTTAAAAAGAGTTTAAACTAAAAATTAACCTCCTAGTTAAGGATCAGTGTCGGCTCCCTATCCCAGCAACGTACCGCAGACACGAACAACCAAGAGAAAAGGATCTCTTGTAGTTGAATTGACATCCTTCGTGTAACGGTGGGAGGTCAACACAGAATTTTGCATCTCCCGTAAGTGACAGCTCATATGTCCTTTATGACATATTGTATGGAACCAAGAAGAATTCATAAAAGCTCGCACTTCATGCATAGGTTCGAATGGACTGGACATGAGGAATTTCAGAACTACATCCAAGTTCCAAGACGGCAACTTTGGGTTGTTGAACCTTCATCGTTTCGAAAGATCTCAAGAGATCGTGAAGGTCTCTGTTGTCCGCCAAGTCCAGGCCTCTGTGCCTAAAGACAACTAAAAGCACACTCTTATAACCCTTGATTGTAGAGACTGCAAGTTTTAGATCCCTTCTCAGAAAAGGAAGTCAGCAATCTGGCTCACAGGTCGTGGTGGAGGAAAATGCCGTTCTTCTTGCACCAACTCCTGAAGACTATCCACTTCGATTGTACACTGCGTTGGAAAACGCTCTTCTTGCACTAGCGATAGCTTTCGCCATTGACGTATAAAAGCCTCTCGCTCTGGCCAACTTTTGGATAGTCTGAATGCAGTCAGACTCAGAGCGAAGAGGTTTCTGTGGTACCTCTCGAAGTGGGGCTGTCTGAGTAGATCTGTCCTTACTGAAGCGTCCTCTGGGAAGTCTACTGCAAAGGCCATGACCTCTGTGAACCACTCTCTCGCAGGCCAGAACGGGGCGAACAAAGTCATTCTCGTCCCTTCCGACACCGCAAACTTTCTCATGACTTCCCCTAAGATCTTGAACGGGGAAGGCGTACAGGTCCATCCCCGTCCAGTCCCAGAGAAGTGTGACTATCATCACTGCAGCTGGGTCGATGTACTGGGGAGCAGTACAGTGGAAGCCTCTTCGTTCTGGATGTCGCAAAGATATCCACGATGCGGACGTCCCCATAACCCCCACAGCTCTTGGCATACCTCCTGATGCAGAGTCTACTCGGTTGGCAGAAGTTGACCTCGTCTGCTGAGGAGATCTGCCCAGACATTCTCTACTCATGCTACAAACTTCGTAAGGATCATGACGTCCAGTTGCCCTTGCCCACAGCAAGATCTCCTTTGCCAGAGCAAAAAGGGACTGAGACTGTGTTCCTCCCTACTTCTTCAAGTACGCCAGAGCTGTGGTGTTGTCTGAGTTGACTTGGACTATTCGACGAGAGACTTTTTTCTTGGAAAAACTGGAGAGCTAAAAAGATGGCTGCCATTTCCTTTAGGTTTATGTGCCAGGACACCTGTTCCCCTCTCCAGTGCCTGCCACTTCTTTCCCCCTAATGATGCTCCCCATCCCGTGGTGGACGCGTCGGAGAACAACACTAGTCGGGGCTCTGAAGCTTGAGAGACACGCCCTCCGACAGCTAACTGGATCTAGCCAACCTTTCAAGTGATGTTTTTACCTCTCCTGAAATTTCCAAGATCATGTGTAGATTCTTGTTTTCTTTCCAATTGTAACTTGAGAAAAAATTGGTACGGTCTGAGTGCAGTCTCCCCAAGGAAACAAACTTCTCCGCGAGGAAATGGTCCCCCAGTTAAGACTCATCCATTCCCTCACCGAGCACGAATCTTTCCTTAGGAAGGCTAACACTTTGTCTAAGCCTTGCTGCTGACGTCCCTGGGACGGAAAAGCTCGAAAAACAAAAGCCACTGAATCCATCTGAATCCCCAGATACACGATGGATTGGGTTGGATCAGATGTGACTTTTCGAAATTCACCAGTAGTTTCCAGGGACTTCACCAACGATTAAGTTGTTTGAAAATCCTTCAGACACCGCGTTGAGTGGAGGCATGAATGAGCCAGTCTCCTTCGAAGATAACAATTGCGAAGGAGGAGACTGAGGGGCCGCAGGCTGAAACTATTCTTCAAAAGAGGCTCGAAGCCATCGAACCAAGACCTCTTCTTCTTCTCAACTGACACACGTTCGGGAAGATGGTAACCGTGCTCTCTAGACAACCTCTGGAGAGCTGCATGAAATCTAGAGAGCAAGGCAACTGGCGAAAAGAGCGGAACGAGGAGAAGGAGAAGGGACTGCCTGGACTCTTGATTGGCAGCCTATCATCCTTCCTCTCGCGATGTGGCTTTGCCTTTCTCACTGCAATCAACAAAACAAGTTGTTGTTGCAAAGACACACAATCATCCTTTTCGATGGAGAACATTCCTTCTCAGGCAAAAGGCTGATCCTTTGAGAAGACGATGGGCGAGGGGAAGCCCTCCTCCTTCTACATGGACCGCCAAGGATATCTTAGGAGCGACCGAAGCGCTCAAAAGCATACTCATCGGAAGACGTCCTCTCTGGTGAAGATCGCAACAGCAGTAAAAGAGAGAGGACGTGAAGCGTTCCCCCTCCCTGAGACCATACATCATACATCTTAGCTCTCTTTACTGCGCAAAGTCTTCCAATTGCCCAGGAGACGACTGCAAAGCAGGAGCTAACGGACAAGAAGCGTCCCCTCCGAGGAACCAAAGACAACGGCCGCCTGTGCGACCTATAGCGTCTTCGTTCTCCTCAGAGGGAGCGAGACCTCCGAGAGTTCCAACTCCTGCGCGGGGAGGACGTCTCTGAAGACTAAAGTAATCTTTCAAGATTCAAATTCTATGAGATTATGAGCCATGACATCACACCCTATAGACGAATCTTGACTATGAGAGATGTTCAGAATCATTTCTAGATCATCTATGCTATTCAGTTTTTCTGCAGGGAAAAACTGGAGAGGTGTGAATTTCAGTCTATCAGGGAAAACAAACTTCTCCAGCGAGGAAATGGTCCCCCTGCAATTCATTCATTCCCTCACCGAGCATGTTTCCTTCCCTAATAAGCTGCGTTTCACTTAAACAGGAGTAATTTGAAGACACTGTAGAAGATTGTTCATTGTTTCTTCCTAAAAGTCTCCTTCCTGAGATCCATTACTATTCTCTGATCTCGCGAATGTCTGAAGAAGCATTACGTTGCGTCCATCCAAGCGTCCCTGCCTAGCGCGCTCGGCGCTGTCGTATTTGGCAGCGGAAGGAGTCCCCTTCATAATCGAGCAAGGGACGTCTCGGCGAGCTAATTGACTGCATCTCTTGCACATCATTCTTTGTTTCGAGGGAAATCATGTGTGCTATGCCGCTGTAGACTCGGACAGCATTCTGTTACCATGCGGTAAGCAGAACCGAAAAAGGTCTAATACTATATATATATACATACACACACATATACATTTACACATATATCTATACATATATTTATAATATTATACATCATACACATACATATTAATATACACACACTACATACACACATATATATATATATATTTAATTTAATTTATTTTTTTTTTTTTTATGAAAAAATTCTCGCAAAGTGAAGATGTTCAGCCATGTATGCTAGAATTCCCCTCAACCCAAGGCTAAGGCCGTGATTGTAGGGTAGAAAGTACGGTTAGTCCGTCAATCCCGCAGAGAGAGAGACGTAACCTAACTGCGCATGGCAGACAATCAGATGGAACTGAGCACTGGCATTAACCAATTAGTGACAGCAGACTCAGAGAACGTTCGGGGTCGTTCTCTGCACTGCTCTGCCTGAGTTGCCACCTACACCATTCTACGAATGAATGGGTTTGAGGTTTACTATCATTATAGAGCAGAAAAAAAAAAAAAAAAAAAAAACCAAAATCCATCAAACTGGTATATTTAAGCGAAACTGAATTTGCTAAATATAAAAGGCTAACTTGGTATTGTCATAACAATACCTTAAATGTTTAAAAATAGGGAAACCGGCAACCCCTGAATAGTTGCAGGGAGAACCGATTAAATGTAATAAGAATAATCTTACTCTCGGTTGTCCTCCGTAGGAGTAACTATGGTATGAGTATATAACTTAAACCATACAACCGTTTGATAGTAATATGACGTAAGGGCAAAAAATAATATTACTATGATACACATCGCTTGTTTCACCTTTACCCGGCAGATATATATTATACATATATCTGACTGGTAAGTTTTATGAACAAAACGTAGAGTATTTTAGGACACTTGGACAGCTACCTCCCTACTACATTCTGCCTCACCGAGGTAGGGAGAAGCCATCACGCGGGTAGTTTTGTCAATGAGAAATTATACGCTTACGCGATAGAATGAACACTCATGGCTTATCACTATACTTCACTACACTACTATAACTTTCCAATGCAAACATGATTCCAGGCTACGCAAAGATTTAAGAATCACAGATAGGGTATTACCCTCAAAGACACTATTGTAGGGCCCGAAGGCATCACAGGTCTTTGGAGGGATAAATTCTACTGGACGGGTAAACCTTGTGTTACACGCCTGGAGGAAGACCTCCGTTACACATCACGTTCTAGTTTACGTACCTATGATCATAAGCTTCCACGCGAATCGTTGCAGCGCTCATCAAACATACAAACATGTTTCCTACAATTCCGCGCACACTGTATTGGAGGGTCTACCGAAGTTTTCGGTAGCCTAACCTTGCATTCTTCCACACATAACTCTCGGCCTAGTCGAACTAGATCCAGACATCGTAGTTTAAGGAAAAATCAAGCCAAAATAAAAACAATCCACAATTAGCGTATGCCTAACCACCGATCCTAATCAAATAACCAAAAAATCAATCGGGATACTCAAGTGACCAACCAAAAGAGTCCAAAATCCAATGACGGAGGTGCAGAAAACACTTGTTGTCTGCACCGGCGACAGAAAATATCTGACAGAAAATGGGAATGGTTCCTTACGCCCGCCTCCCAGCGGCGGGAATGGGTACTACCACTGGCCGACCACTGCGTGTCCGGGAGTTTTGAAATTCTGTCGGACTTCGGAGAAACAGCTATATATATATCTGGCAGGTAAGATTCATGAACAAACTTTCAGTTAATGCATAAACTGTATTACCTCGGGCACAGCCCAGTATCTTGTCCAGTGAGTGGAGTTCACAAGAAAGAGAGTTTTCCTTGTAAGGTCTCTTAAGAGAAGCCGAATTCAAAGGCTCAAACTGTGGTACTGATAACCATTTAAGGACCATTTCTAGATTCCAAGACACTATCTTAAGACCTTTAAGCTTCTTTGTGTGCAAAGATTTGATAAGGTCCAACAGATCTTTATCTTTATCTTTAGACAAATCTAATCCTCTATGTTTACATACTGATCCCAGCATAGAATTATAACCTCTGATAGTTGAGGTTGACAGGCTCCTGGTAGTCCTCAGGTACAAAAGGAAATTCACAATTTCTGTGTAGCGGTAGTAGAAGATTTTATTTTCTTTACACCATGATAAAAAAATAGCCCACTTCATCTGGTATGTCATTAGATGAATTTCTCCTGCATTGAGCAATAGCACTTGCAGCTTGGTTAGAAAAACCTTTTGCTTGTATGAAGCATTGGACAGTCTGTAAGCAGTCAGGGCCACAGTGGACAGACTTTGATGGAACCTCCTGAATTGGGGCTGTCTCAGTAGACTGTTCCTCTGTGGTTGTAACCTCGGGAAATCTACCAGGAGCTCTAGTATATCCAGAAACCATTCTTGAGCTGGTCAAAATGGTGCAACAAGGATTATCTAAAGATTCCGACGTGACCTGAATCTTTTTATGACCTCCCTCACCATCTTGAATGGTGGGAAGGCATTAAGGTATTGTCCGACCAGTCCACAAGCATAGCGTCCGTCACCCATGCTTGTGATTTGGTGCTGGCGAGCGATACACTGGCAGATGATGGTTCTTTGATGGGGTGAACAAATCCAGGAGTGGTTTGCCCCAAAGTTTCCACACATCGAGGCAGACTATCAAATTTGACATCCACTCTGTGGGAAGGACCCACTTTTTGCGACTCAATTCATCCGCTAGGACATTTAATTTCCCTTGGATGAATCTTGTCAAGATTCTTGTCTGATTTTGATTCACCCAAAGATGAAGGTCTCTTGTTGGGTTCCTCCCTGCTTTCTGATGTATGACCAAGTCGCTGTGTTGTCCGAATGGACCGTCAAAACTTTGAGGCGAACCAAATCTGCGAACTCTAACAAACCCCAGTGGATTGCCGTCAGCTCCTTTAAATTGGTTTGCCACTCTCCTTGATGAGTGCTCCACATCCCTGAGACTTACCTGTCTCCTAGGAGAGCTCCCCAACCTAGATTGGACATGTCTAAACAGAAGACTAATTCGGGGTTCAGAGTGAGGACTGACTTCCCATCTCGAAATCTGTCATCTGATCTCCACCAAGACAGGTCCTCCTTGATTTCGTTCGTTACCTGGAATACTAACGAATCTGGGAACTTCTATCTGTCCCAATTCATCTTAAGGAAGAACTGAAGATTCCTCATGTGAAGCCTTCCCAAAGTTACCAATTACTCTATCGAGGACAGTGTGCCCGGAAGGCTCGTCCACTCCTTTGACGTGCACTTCTAAAGAGACATAACATGGTTCACCTTGTGAATACATGATGCCACCCTTTGAAGGGATGGAAAAGCCTGAAAAGTCACTGAGTCTATCCTCATCCCTAAATAGACTATCTGTTGACATGGGACTAGTTGAGACTTTTTTAGGTTTATTAGCAAGCCTAATTCTTTTGCTAGTAGAATTGTCCTCTGCTTGTCCTCCGGCACTTCTTTTGAGTCTGTAAGCGAAGGAGCTAGTTGGACATCCAGATAAAGTGACACTCAAGTCCTGACTAGTGCAGCCACTTTGCATTGGGAAAAAGTACTCAAGTGAACACTTGCTGGGCTGTCGACAGCCCGAAACACAGAGCTCTGAACTGGTACACTTTGTTTCTGAAAACGAATCTGAGAAATTTCTTTGATTCCTGGTGAATTGAGATATGGAAATAAGCGTTTTCCATGCAGATGGAAATAAACCAAAACCTTGATGAATGGATTCCAAAACTCTGATTCATATCCCTTTTGAATCTTGTTTTCCATAGAGAGAGATTTAGGGAGCTTACATCTAGTACTGGAATCCAACCTAACCCCCCCACCCTCCGACGCCTTGGGGACTAAAAAGACGATTGTAGAACCTTGTTACTAACTCTATGGCCTTTTGCTTTAGAAGGGACAAAACTCCCTCCAAAAGGGCGATGAATTTATCTGAACCTTTTGAGTGGGCAAACAAATTTATCAGAGAGCTCTCTCGAAAGGGATCACGTAGCCCTCTCTCAAAACTTCGAAAATCCACAGTTCGGCCCTCTTTTCTCCCAATGTCTCCAGAAACTGGTGGAGCCTTGCACCTATCAGCGCACTAAGGACTTGAATGTTTCATTTTTTTAGGACTTCTTAATTGACTCCAGGGGTTTGTAGCGAGCTCTCCCCTATATCTAGGGAAGGATCTAGATACTTCCCCTGCCACAAAAGGGCTGAACGTGCCTAGCTGGCGAGAGGCAAAAGCTGGGAGTTGAATCACAAGGACATTTAGTCAATTGCGAGAGTAAATCCTGGGTGGATTTCTTCTGAAGCTCAGAAGGGAACTTGAACCACAGTGTCCTCTGGGAAGAGGTGTCTCCTACCCATTGGAGAATAAAGTAAGGTTGACCTCTGCTTCCGAGAAACACCTAAAGTGGTGAATGAATACCAAAGCTCTCTCTGTTTAAGATGCCTAGAGTTAAAATAAAAAAGAGAGGCCAACCCCAAGGATCTCTTATACAGGCGGCCCTCGGTTTAGCGGCAGGGGTTCCGTTCCTGGCCGCCGACGCTGAGTGATTTTCGACGCTAAGCAATTTTAAAGCCTATGGCCACCGCACACCTTCTTTCGAAACTCTACACCAGTCAAAGGCGCCGTATTCCCACAATGGCGGAATAAATAAAATTATATTTATGCAGTATAGTACTATAGATTTTACTGTATAGTAGTACTGTACAGTACATTATAGCATTGTAAATACTGTAAAGTGAAAAAAGCTTAGCTTTAATCCTTTGGATGTCTAGAGTATGCAAAGATATAATAAAGTTTATACAGTGTACAGGTAGCTGTAGTGTTCAAGTTACGATCATTAGTCTACGATAGTCCGATTTTATGAGAGATCAAATTGCAATGGCCTAACTTTATCCATATTCTAGTTACATTAAGTCAATAACAGCAAAAGAGAATGATGAAAGTATGGTTTTTAACGTTTACTCGTTGCGTGAACGTGTACAGCCATGAACAACCAAACGAGAAACGACTTTTTTTTTTTCTAAGTACAACCGTTTGGCTTGTATTTCATTAATCGTACTACATTACACTATTACCGTAGTTGTTATAAATGGCGTTATGTATAGAATAGAACTGAGATATCTTAATGTAATAACTTTATTCGCTCTAGATCAAAGATCAATATAGATCAAAGATCAATCGGGAAATATACTGTTAAATTTAAACCTAGTTATAACTGAAGCTGAGAAAAACTGTTCAAGCTGCTAATGACTATTATCGTACCATCGGCAACAAGGAATAAAACTGCAGTAAACGTATGCCATCAAACACAACCGTAGATAAAATTGGGATAAAATAATCTTAATCAAAACTACTATGCTTGAAAGAACACATCTTACTGTTGGTTTCACGCCAATATAAGATAACGTAAAGTTCGTATTACGATGATATAAAGGATTATTGCGAACAAAATCACATAATTTTTTACGCAATAAACATGCCACCAACGTAATCTGTTAACGAAAAAAAAGTAGTTCACATTCGCAACGAGACATATTCAATAAATATTTCCCCCTAAAACACGTTGTATAAGGAAAAATAACCTTGTCTCATATAAGTCAAGTATCTAGATATTCGTTTATGCTAACTAGAAGCAAGTGAATTCACTCAGAATTGCGTTATGGTGAAACGAACTCTTGTTCATCAGCTGATTTCAAACCACAACATTGGCCGCTCCGCGGAATACTGGCTTAAATTTGCCGTAGTATTTTATAATACAATAATATGAGAATACATACAATATTCTTGGATACAGTGAAATTATGTATAACTTTTTAAAGGATTTATGGAAAAGATGCATAATTAATAAAATAACACAGTGCATTTTTCGGAACAGTGGCGGACAAGAATGAACATGAAAAACATCCCCTGACAACGTGGAGCGTAGTTACAAAGGCTGCCTTAATTTGTATCTTATTTATGTACAAAAATGAAAATACCATTATGTAATATATTTTCATACACATTTTAAACATAGAAGCATAAACATTTAAAAATTCTACACATCGATCGCTAAATTTGCACTCTTTTTAACTCTATATTTTCAGAAGATCGGCAGACGGCGGCATACAAGAACGAACATGAAAAACTCATAGTCGATAACTTGAAGGGCAGTTTCAAAAGCTGCTTTTTATCATATTTCTGCACAGAAATAAAAATACGTTACCCTATTCGTAATACATTTCATACACATTTTAAACATAAAAACAAAAGCATAAACATTATAAAATCGGACACCAGCGATCGGTAATTTGCACTTTTTTTAAATCTATATTTTCGAAAGAGCGGCAGGCGGCGGCTCACAAGAAAGACCATGAAAAGACATCGTATTTGATAACGTGAAGAGCAATTTCAAAAGCTGCCTTTGTATCATATTTCTGTACAGAAATAAAAATACTTTACACGTAATACATTTTCATACACATTTTAAACAAAAGCATGAACATTTATAAATCGACACATCCATAGCTAAATTTGCACTTATGTAACTCGATATTTTTGGCATAGAACAGCGTCAGAGGCATATATATTTTACCCTAATACCTACGTGATAACTCTCCATAAAATTTGTTAATATAATGTGCATAACCTTTATGGTCTGAACGGCAATTTTAGTGAATATTTTTGACGACAGCCATAAAACCGATTCGCCGTTGAGCGATTGCGCCGTTAACCGCGGGCCGCCTGTACCTTTACCAAGGCAAGAAATAATACCTGAAATGTCAGAAAAGGTTTCCTCATCCAAAGAGGAACATTCCTTGATCTTTTGACCCCAGGTTCCCTCTACCCAATCCAAGAAGCTTATTACCTCAAAAACCCTAAAAATATTTTTAGTAAGGTGATCCAGTTCCGACGCTGAAAACATTATTTTGGCCAAATTAAAACCCGCCCTCCTGGCAGAATCAATAAGACTTTCTGGAAAAGTCCCCCTGGGTGAAGGCAGAAAAACTCAAAGAGAGAGCCTCCCCAGTCTAGTGACACAAAAGTCTTCTTTTGGAAAGGCAAGAAGGTTGGAAGTTAAAATTACCTTTACCCTGATCCCTCTTGTCCGCAAGCCAAAGATTAAAATATTTCACGGTTTTGACTGGTTATCTCTCATATAAGAGGACTCTGGCGAAGCAAAGCCAGGGCTGTAGGTGAAAAAGTGAGAAATTTACTAAAAATTAGTGAAGAAGCGACTTGTAAACTGTAGGAGTCTCTTTATCCTCTTCCTCATCTCTCTCCATCAAAACTGGGGACAAACAGTTTGAGGTTGAGCAGGTGGTGTTGAAGTTTTCATAATGCCTAAGATAATATTAAGCTTACTTTGAATCACCGCAATGGACGGATCCGAAATCGTTGAGATTCGAGATACTGAACCCATACCAGTTGGTTATTCCAAAGATACCGATGGGCGCCTGGGCGCTTGAGGCACCAATGGGTGCTCTAGTGCTTGCAGCACCAGTGGGCACTCGGGTGCTTGTGGTGCCAATGGTCAGTCTGGGGCCAAAACCCTCTCTTGAAAAACTACTGGTTCCAATACTAGAGGACAAGAGAGAGAAAGATTGATCTGGAAAAAGAGAAGACTCACGTGCCAGTGTAGGCTCCTGCACCAATGGGTGCTCCTGAATTCCTACAAACATCGCAGGACACACAATACTCTCCTCCTACAAGAAGATTGCACATGCGCCGACAGACGTTCAGGTGCAGACCGCTTCTTGGAGCCAGAAGCAAAAGCAGAGGAAGGATCTGGAGAGGGAAGCACGGGAGGATAAAGAACCAGCACCAACAGACGCTCAGCATTTTTTCTTTGTGCTACCTCTTCAGACTGACGTACATTACGAGTCCTCCTTTTCAGCTTATGAGACTCATGTACAAGGCACATTGGCGTCTGGGGGAAGACTCCTCTGAGTTTGACCTGCTAGAGGAAAGTTGAGACTCCTTAGATACGCCTTTCCAATGGTGCTCTGTTACGGTCTGGGACTTTTATCTACGAGAATCAGCAGGACAAACAACCACCTCCTCCACAACACTAACACTAGCACTCACTTTATCACCTACCTTCTCCATTAGTGTCTTAATATACACTCCTAAAGTCTCCATCGCCTATAACATAATAGAGAATTTTAGGTCTACTCGTGCCTCGAGGTTGGCAATGGCATTGGGTTCAGGTGCTAGAGGAGTCAGGGTTAGGATTAGTTGATTAGGACGAGGGGGAAGGGGGGGGAAGGTTTTGAACAGAAGAGGAAGGAGGGACAGTACCAAGTTATATCCTGACTATCTAACTATTTCTTAGCGTTTTGCTCTAGAAGCAGCCTTTCTCTTTTTGTCTCTTTCTAATTTACTCAAATGGCTAGTTAAGGCCTTCCATTTTTTGTCATTCTAATCAACACATTTCCACAAGTTGAAGTCGTGTGCAAGTTTGACCCCTACACTCAATACAAAACTGAACGTGGGTCATAACAGGCCTTAATGAGCAAAGGCTGCAATACATAGTACTATGAGAGCTGGTATCAGACATGCCTCATACTTATTAACTCAAACAAAAGCAAAAATTTAACTATTTTAACAAACTCCTAACAACAGCTAAATATTTTTACTGAAAAGGCTACCAAATTCAACAGAGTACTTCATCAAACATCCACAGAAGTAACCAATTTCCAAAATTCCCACTCTACTGAACTAGCTATTGAGAGCACCAGCCAGCAGAAACAACTGAAAACCAGTGCTGAGTTGGTTCCTTTCTCCCACGGTACTGGGTGGGTGTGTTGCCAAGCCAAAACAATATAGCACTACTGCGAACTTTAAAAATTCTAGCTGCTAGCAGTTAAAACCATAGCTATATAACTACTTGGTAAGTTGCATACATACAATGACCATTACAATGGGGTGGGAATACATTTGAATTCCCTCAATCAATTCTTAATTATAAAGTAGTTCATGAGACCACTGAGTCACATCTCATGACTGGCATAGGACTAACCTTAAAGACTTTATCACTAAAGACAACTGAAAATTGGAGCAAGCTAAAGCAGAAATTGGATAGGTAGGTAGCAAAATACCAAACTGAACAAGTGAAAAGGCAGCAATTTTATTTTGCTTGCTAAAAGGACTGACGATACTGTGTAATCTATTCCACAGAGCCAACATTAAATCAGTATCATACCAGAAGCTTACCTTATATACTGAGGTAGCATACCCAAATATTGAAGACTTATTCAAGCCATGCTGAGGCTCTAAAGGAACTAATTCATGGTACATGTCAACCTCCTGTGGAATATCTGAAAAACAAAACAGTACAGTACCAGCAATTTAAAAATTCCCACTTTTCCTACAATTCCTGTAATTGAGAGAAAAATATTTCTGATTTTATTTACAAAATGACCCAAGGGGGTTAAATGTCTTGTAGTCTAGAAGCACTGATTCTTCTTAATGACTTAAGGGGGTTAAGTTGTCTTGTACAGCGACCCCCCCCCCCCTTGTCTTACGAGTTTTACATTTTTGCAGTCCACTTTGCAGTGGATTTTTGTGGAACACATTAACTTTTCCACAAGGAACTTTCACTAATTTGCAGATTTTTTTCTATGGACCATATCTCTAAAATTATTACTAATTTGGTTTTTTCATGGGGCAACACTATTTATTCACTAACTACTACTATATTTTTCATATTGTTTGTGACTAAATACTGGTTTTTATGATGAAAATGATTTATAGCATACTCCTATGTATAATGTACTACATTATGTCCTTATATAGAGCATAATAGGTGTAAATCATGTAATAACATCTCTCTCTCTCTCTCTCTCTCTCTCTCTCTCTCTCTCTCTCTCTCTCTCTGGGTAATGTAAGTTGTATTTGAAGTTATATTAATCTAAAGTTTATATTTTCTAGTAAAAGCAGGCTGAAAAAATGAAAATAATTAGCAAATATCTTAAATATTGTACAATATGCTTTATCATAAAAAATCTTAACAGGAATATAATTTCAAGTACTACATCTAACATTACCCTTAGAGAGTGAGAATTATACACCTACTAAGCTTAGTCTGGGGCCTAACCTAGAATGAGCTTAATAAATACATAACTACTTTATAAGTACAATATGCTCTATCATCCGGAACATTTTATATTACTGTAATATAATTTCATATACATCTTACATTACCGTTAAAGAGAAAGTGAGTTACAAGGATTTAGGATAGTCTTAAAGACTTATTAGTCCATCCGTGGAAGCATTGCGTGCTCACTTAACTCTTGGAACAGGTTTTACTGTTCATTCAGTGTCCTAATGATTTTGTCTAGCCTTCTTTTAAACTCTTCCACACTGTTGCTGTTTACAACTTCTGGTGGCAGTTTATTCCATGTGTCATATATATTGTATGTAAAGTTCCCACAATGGGTTGTGATGTATTTCTTCAGTTTTATTTTCCATCCAATTATTTTCTTCTCTGTTTTCCTTTAACGTAAATAGATTATTGTCTACTTCTGTTATGCCTTTCAGTATTTTGAATGTTTTTATTAGTTGTCCTCACAATTGTCATGTTTCTAAGCCATACATGCTCAGGCTCTCTACTCGTCTTTGGTAAACTATTTGCCTGATGGATAGAATTAACTTTGTGGCTCTTGCTTGTCCAGTGGACCCCCCGTATTCGCGTACTCACACATTCGCGGATTTCTCTCGGGAACGTTTCCCTGCATTATTCGCAGAAAATTCGTGCATTCGCGGTATTTTTCTATGAGAAATATCCACAAATTCCTGGTTTTTGATCAATTTCATCATAAAATGCACTTTTTGTGATAAAACTATTAAAAAAGAACCAAGTATGAAAATTTTTAGTGGTTTTTCTTAAGTTTTAACTAACAAAATAGGCTGTTTTTAGCGTTTTTATAGGGGTTCCAAACATTCGCGGATTCTGACTATTCATGGGGGGGTCTGGTACACATCCGACCACTGTACTCCATCTAATCTATTTACGTCCTTTCTTAAGTGTTGGTGACCAAAACTGTACTGCATATTCCAGATGAGGTCTAACTGTTGATGAGTAGAGATGCAGCACCATTTCCTTGTTTCTGTATTTGAACTGCCTCTTTATGTAACCCACTACAGTGGTACCTCAAGATACGAAAGGCTCAACTCAAGAAAAACTCGAGATACGAAAGCAAATACGAAAAATTTTACGGCTCTACATACGAAAATTGCTCAAGATACGAAAGGTTAGTGCCGTAAAGTCAGAGATTCGCCCGGATCACCGATAACAATTTTGAAACTCGCTCGCCGCCAATGGAGTAGACTCGCCACCATCCTCCCCCTCTCCCATTGGTTCCTGATGCTAGTCACCGCCATGAAATCCTTCTCTCCTATTGGTCAGCATCCCTCCCATGATGCATCTACGTAGCGGCGTGCTTCTTCGGCCACTGCACGGCATCGTCGGTATCGTAAGCATACGGTATTCGTTCATTCTAACAATTTCATTTATTAACGTAAATTCGTTAAGTGATTTCGTTGTAATATATTTATCGTTTGTGTGAGAACTTTACTACATACGTATACGTACTACATAACATAATTACGTACAGTATATATGCAGTCATGGGTCCCAAGAAACTTGAAATTCACGGAAAGAGGAGGATGCTCTATTTGGAGACGAAGATGGAGATTATCAAGAAGTATGAAGCTGGTATGCGATTGAGTGTGATCGCCAAGGAATACGGCCAAAATCCGTCGACAATAGGCACCATCCTTAAGCAGAAGGATGTCATTAAAGCAGCTACACCTTCCAAGGGCGTGACTATTTTGTCCAGCAAGAGGACCCATGTGCACGATGAAATGGAAAGGCTTCTTCTTGTCTAGATAAGACAAAGAAATCGCTGGCAATCTGCCACAAGGCCAGCGCTATTTTCGGCAATTTGATTGCCCAGGCCGAAGATGACAGAGGAGAAGGGACATCAACGCCAACCCCAGACTTCAAGGCTTCGCATGGATGGTTTGAGAAATTCTGTAAACGGACTGGCATCCATTTGGTGGTGCGGCATGGGGAGGCGGCCAGCTCGGACACGAAAGCGGCCGAAGCCTTTAAAAAGACGTTCGCACGAGATGATGATCAACGAAGGCTACAGTTCTCAGCAAGTCTTCAAAACTGTGATGAGGACTGGCCTTTTTTTTTTTGGAAAAAACCCAAAAAAAAATGCCTGGTCAGAGGTACAACACGCAGGAAGAGAAGCTACCTGGGCTTATGAAAGACAGGCTACGCTTGCACTTCGTTCCAACGCCAGTGGGGATTGCAAGGTGAAGCCCCTACTTGTCTATCATTCCGAGACTCCTCGAGCCTTCAAGGCCCACAAAATGCTTAAGGAGAAGCTTCCAGTGATGTGGAGGGCTAATGCGAAAGCCTGGGTAACGAGGCTTTTTGTTCAGCCGAGTGGGGTAAATCTGTGTTTCGGCCCGACAGTGAAGAAATTCTTGGAAGATAAGCGCCTCCCTCTGAAATGTCTGCTGGTGTTGGACAATGCCCCTGCCCACCCTCCTGGACTCGAGGAAGATATCTAGCGGAGTATTCCTTCATAAAGTTCATTATCTTCCGCCTAACACTACCCCTTTCCTTCAGCCCATGGACCAGCAAGTGATATCGAACTTCAAGAAGCTCTATACAAAACATCTTTTCAAGAGATGTTTCGACATCACCGATACCACAAACCTCACCTTGCGTGAATTTTGGAAGGAGCATTTCGAACATCGTCATAGTTTATCCGACTCATCAACCAAGCTTGGCAGGAGGTTTCGAGGCGAACCTTGAATTCCTCGTGGAGGAAAACACTCTGGCTGATGCCGTATCCGCCCGAGAACTTGCGAGGGACTCGACATGGGCGAAGCTGGTGCTGCAGATTTCAGGAACAGTTGACGATCCTGAAAATTGTTTCGCAACCAGATCTTGACGAGATTGTTGCACCCGGCAAGTCCATGGGGCTGGTCGTCGATGAGGACGACACCAATGACCTTCTCGAGGAGCACCAAGAGGAGCTTATGACGGATGACCTGAAGGAGTTGGAGGCCATACAACATAACGCCGTTCAAGAGGAGTCTCTAGCAGCGGCGAGGAGGAGGAGGACGACGACTCTATGACAACGGCAGAAATTAAGGATGCTCTACCTGCTTTTCATAGGTCAATCATTTGTAGAAAAGAGACACCCAAAAAGCTTACACAGGTCGTATACGTTGCACAGTTCGATGACGTTTGCCTGAGTCATTTCAGGAACATTGTCAAAAGTAGGCAGAAGCAATCTTCCTTGGATAGTTATTTTTTAAAGAAGCCTTTAGTAGAAGTAGTAAGCAAAAAGGAGGAACCAAGTGATACTAAAAAACAGAAAGTTGAAAGTGGTGAAGAAGGGAAATTTTGTATAAAAAAAAAAAAAAAAAAAAAAAAAAAAATGTAAAGTATAAGAGAAAAAAAATTAAAAATCAAAAAAAGAAAAAAAAAAATTTATTTTAAGTTTTTTGAAAGTTAAGTGTTATAGTTTAAGTTAATGTGGTTCATATAGTTTAGCTTATGTTTTTTCCTTACATTTTTTTTTATGAGTTTCATAAAGTTAAGTGTACGTACGTATCTGCCGTTTGTCCTCCTCCTCTGTCGCCACTTTCGGAGATAGCCTCATACAAAAGGTAAGCTTCCACAATTTACTTACATTACGTACGATGTACGTACAATATTTCTTGATACCATGTACACTAATACCACTATTATTTACAGGGTATAATTAGCCCCAGTACAATTACGTATTAAGGTTAGGTATTGAAATCGTCCCCAAATCTTGTTGTAGTATTTCATTGTTTATAGGTCAATTTAGCTTATTATGAAATTTACTGGGGTGTTTTTGGAGGGCTTGGAACAGATTAGCCATTTTACATGTAAAATGCGGTTCAAGATATGAAAAGCTCATGATACGAAGGCCGCCTCGGAACGGATTAATTTCGTATCTTGAAGTACCACTGTAGTTTCTGTGTCTCCTTTTTAGCTTTAATGCACTGTTTTGAGGATTTCAAGTCCTTGGTAATAATGGCTCCAAGGTCCTCTTCTTGTTCTACACTATTATGTCATTCTCAAGTAGCATGTAGTTGGCATGAGGGTTGTTTGTTCATATTTGTAACACTACATTTATTCTATCCATGTTAAAAGGTATTTGCCATCTTTTTGAGCACTCCTATTTCCTTTAGATCATTTCTTAAACTTTAGTTTGTTAGTTTGGTGTCATCTGCAAATTTGGCTATCCTGCTAGTTAAGCCTACATCAATGTCATTAATGAGAGAGAGAGAGAGAGAGGAGAGAGAGAGAGAGAGAGAGAGACGAGAGAGAGACAGAGAGAGAGATAGAGACGAGAGAGAGAGAGAGAGAGAGAGACCAGAGAGTGAAGAGAGAAGAGAGAGAGAGAGACTGATTACGCTCAGTGCAGGGCTAACTTGGAATGAGAGAAAATGGTTTATGTATACAGTACAGGGGTAATTTGATTAGTAGTCAAATGCTCTGTAAGACAGATTTATTTAATTTATATTAAAGATTTTTCTAATTTGTATTAAACATTTTATAGATATTTTGCTGCTTACATTAATATTAATAGTATTTTAAAATGAGTAAATTGTTGTAAATATTTTAGGGGCCGTAAAAGAGTACTAATCTTTCTTAAGATGTTTTGGGTATTATTTTGTTTGACATATTAATTATGATAATTTGAGGTATACTTTTCTTTGCAACTATTAAAATTAAGCAGTGAATGTTAAAATAAACAGTTATAAACATTTTTAGAGGGGATTTTTGCATTTCCATGACAGGTTCTGGAACCTATTACCAAGTTAAAGTGGGAGAGCACTGTATGTATTCTAAAAACCCTACTCATCTTTTCATTTAGATTAACCTTTGAAAAAAAAATTATATTTTATGAAAAAAGGATTTTGACGTAAGGAAAAATCTATTTTCTGGGCGATTGGCTCGTGTCGCCAGCGAAATATCCTAATCGTATTATTTCTAGGGTAAGGGTGTACTAACACATACCAGAGAATAATAAATAAAATAAAGAAAAAGGTCAGTATAACTGACTCGCTCACACCCTCTAGGAGGGTGTCGGTATAAACACTAGGCGAGTGAGACCACTACCACGAGCCAAATGCCAATAGAAATCTCCCACTACAAAACCCTCCAAGAGGGGAGCCGTCCCACAGAGGGAGCAGCTCGTACTACTACTACGCCATCCCATGCTTGCGACTGCTGCGCCTCTAGTGGCCATCCTGAAGTTAGCAGACAATCTTGAGCGAAGGGATGGGTAGGGGGGGTATTTCGCTGGCGACACGAGCCAATCGCCCAGAAATAGATTTTTCCTTACGTCAAAATCCTTTTTCTGGGCTCAGCTCGTGTCGCTTGCGCGAAATCGTACCAGAGAAACAGCACAAGATTGTACAAAGCAAATAAAATATAATAAAACAAAATAGGTCTCAAATAAAAGATACAAAATAAAAAGAATGAAATATAATTGCTAAAAAGATACAAGTACACAGTAAACAATCAGAAATATGCTTAAATTACCCTTAATTCTAATTATGTTAATAATACAAGGTAATTTACATAAATATAAATAGGTACAATGCTTACCTATCATAATAAATCTGTGTAACAACATGTATCAAAAATAGAAATAGCAATTAGTATAAATTTATATAAATATTTGATCAATGATAAAATAATATATCTTAGGAATGTATATGACTTAATATACAAAAACCCGTAACCATTGTACTAAGATGTATCCCCTAGCATAAAAATAAGAAGGGGATAACATCTATGAGATCATTATGTTTAATTAGATTTGAGTGTCCCTTACCAGACAAAAGGGGCACTATACAATCATAAAGCAGCTAAGACACAAGGTGAATATTAATGAACAAGGCAGGAATAGACGAACTGTTGGGTGAGGCAGGTAGAAAGGAGGACTGAATCTTCTACTATAATCTAGGCAGAGTCAGGGGGAAACTATGTTACCCGCTGCTACTGCTGAAAATTTCAGAGCTTCCAAGGACTTAAGGTAGTGACGTTTGAAACACTGTCGGCGATTTCCATCCGGTATACTTCTTTAAATCAGCAAAATTCATATGTTGGAAGTAATTAATTGAGGTGGCCACTGCCCTGACATCATGTGCTTTTGGAAAGGAGTCAGGATTGGCTTGTTTGATAAAGTACAGGATTTCTTTTGTTGCCCCTGATGCCTTTAGTGGATAAAGTGCACCTTTTTCCCTCCTAAAGAGGGGTGGGGGTGCCAGATAGGGAGAGGAGGTCCTGGATAGAAAGGCTCGCAAGGTTGAAACCGGGCAAAGGGAAACATCTTGTGGAAGGGGTAGTACCTTCCAAGGTTCCCACCTCATCAAAGGATCTTCATTCTTTGCTAAAAAGCTACGTTCTGGAGAAAGTAGCACTTCTTCCCCTGTCTGGGAAGGAATTGAACATGATCCGGATCTCTGGATAAAGCCGACAGTTCTGAAATTCTTGCTCCTGAAGCTAGACTTAACAAAACAGCGTTTTTCTTAGGAGCATCATAAACGAGCATGTGTCATTATCGGTTTCGGGGAAGCCAGTTTTAGAACATCGTTTTAAGAAACCATGAAACTGACGTAGGCCTGACGAGGGCCTAAGTCTAGCACATGCTTTAGGAATAGACGAGAAATAGGTATCTGTCAAGTCTATGTTAAATCCAAATTGAAATATCTTTTTCAATGCTGACTTGTTTGTCGTAATCGTGCTAGCTGCTAAACCCTTTTCAAATAAAGATCTGAAAAAGGAAATAGCAGAATTAACTGTCATGATTCTGATATCTGACTCTCTCAGGAAGATTGCTAACTTTGACGGCAGCATCATACTGCCTCAAAGTTGAATCCCTTTTATCGGATTCCAGGAAAAGAATATTCTGAGGGTCAATATTCGCATCTCTTTTGCCGCAAACTTCATGAAATCCATAAAGTTAGGGTTTTGAGAATCCCTGAGGAAGCGAACACAGTCTTCGTTTGTACGACTGGGAGAGCTTGGGACTGGGGATCCGAAGGGGACGAAGGCCCAGTTCCAGGATCAGAGGATACCAGTTGCTCTTCGGCCAGTCTGGGGCTACTAGAGCCACTTGACCCTGAATGTCCTGAGTTTGTCTAAGACCTTCATAAGGAGATTCACTGGGGGGAAGATGTAAATCCTCTCCCAGTTGGTTCCAGTCCAGAGCCAGGGCGTCCGTGGCGTAAGCCAGAGGGTCCAGGTTGGGGGCTACATAACACGGTAGTTTGTGGTTCGCTTGTGAAGCGAAAAGATCCACCTGTAGCCCTGGGACTCTTCGAAGGATCCATTGGAACGAACTCTCGTCTAGAGGACCATTCCGATTCTAGGGGTACTGATCGGGATAGGGCGTCTGCTATGACTTCTTACTCCAGCTAGTGTGGGGAGGAAAAGATGCCAACTGAATTTGTCTGCCAGGGAGAAGATGGCTATCATGACGTGATTTAGATGACGTGACTTGGAGCCTCCTCTGTTTATGCAATGTACTACCACTGCGCTGTCCAAGACTAGCTTATGTGGGAGTACTTTTGGTGGCGTAATCTTTTCAGAGTCAAGAAGACTGCCATTGCCTCCAGTACGTTTATATGGAACTGACGGAACTGGGGTGACCAGATTCCTTGCACCTTTTTGACTTGGGAGTACCCTCCCCAGCCGCTTAAAGACGCTCTGTGTGGATGGTAATCCCTGGTGGAGGGAACTGAAGAGGGACTGACACCTGACAGATTCGTTGACTTTTGCCCACGGCCGGAAGCCGGTTTCTTTAGAATCAGAGGTACTGAGGATAGCTTGTCCTGGAACCCAATGACATTCGCTCGAGAGCGCCAGATCCTGGTTAGATCTTTCAGTTTGGCTTTCATTAAGATGTTCGTTACTGAAGCAAACTGGAGAGAGCCGAGGATCCTTTCCTGAGCTCTCCTTGATGCTAGTTTGTGACTCAGAAATTGCTTGACTGACTTCGCTATTTCTTTCCTTTTGGTGGATGGAATCGACAGAGTGTGTGAGGATAGATTCCATTGAATGCCTAGCCACTGAAAGTTTGACTCTGGGGTGAGTCTGGACTTGGATCTGTTTATCTTGAATCCTAGATATTCTAGGAAATGGATCACTTTCAGTGTGGCGTTGTTGCATTCTTCGACTGATGGGGCCAGATCAAACCAATCGTCGAGATACGCTACTACCATAATCCCTTGAGCTCTGAGCTGTTGCACTACTACTTCCGCTAGCTTCGTGAACACCCTGGGTGCCACGTTGAGTCCGAACGGAACTACCTTGAAGGAGAACGTCTGGTCTCCTATCTTGAATCCCAGATACGGACGGAAGGAAGTGTCTTGCAATAGGGATATGATAGTAGGCGTCTGTAAGATCGATAGAGGTGGTGACGGCCCCACGGGGAAAGTAAGGTCCGCACCTGTGAGATCGTGAGCATCTTGAACTTGTCGCAGCGTATGGCTAAGTTTAAGCGGGACAAGTCTAAGATTACCCTTCTTTTGTTTGAGCCTTTCTTTGGGACGCTGAACAAGCGACCCTGAAACTTTAATCTCTTGACTTTGACTATAGCTCCTTTCTGAAGGAGATCCTTTGCGTATTCTGTCAATTCCTTGGAAGGAACTTGGCGGAAAGGTCTGGCTGGAGGTGGGTTCGTCAACCAGCTCCAACCCAGCCCTTTTGACACTATGCTCTGCGCCCACTGGCTGAAGTTCCACCGGTGGCGAAAGTGAAACAGCCTCCCTCCTACCTGAAGTTCCTCATTGGTTCTGGTAACCCCCTCGACCTCCTCTGAAGTGCTTTCCCCTATTGAAGGGGCCTCCCGATCCTCTCCCACGAAAGGACCGCTTACCTCTGCCTCCCTTGTTCGAGCGGTCATACTTCTGAGAAGCTTGACTCTCGAAGGCTGGATTGTAAGCTGGAGAGATGGCGTATGAGGTGGAGGGTTGAGGCTGAGGGGATATCACATAAATAGGCTGTGATTGACCTTTAGACGTGGAGGGCTGAGCTGTCTGCACTAACGGCACTGTAGGAACTTGTTGAGAGAAGCGCGGCTGCTTCTTGTGGTAAGGTTGGAAACGTCTAGGTTTCTTTTGTCCCTTACCTTTTGGTGTCAAGTCGCCTTCTCCTAGCCGAAAAGACCCCAACGGCCTTAAGGCTTTGGTTCAACCTCGTAGCTTCCGCTTGTACTTCCTTTACCATAGCCTCTGGGAAGAGATCTGCGCCCCAGATGTTGGAAGAAAGTAGCCTATTCGGTTCATGCCGAATGGTTGCCTCTAGCAATACATGCTTTCTACAATTTGTTCTAGCCGTGGCAAACTCGAACATGTCTGACTGCACCGTTTGAGTCAGGGCTTTGGTCATAAGCTTAAAAATTGGCTCTGAACCATAAGCCATGGTTGCTACCTCAGAAACATAGCCACCAGGTTGATTGACCTGGCTAGTCGTGTTTTCGAGTCAAACTCCGCTTGAATAAGACTATCAGGGAGCCTGGGCAGCTTTTCACCAAACTGCTCCATAGCACAGTCAGGTTTGAGTTTGCCGGCTGTGAAGGTGTTAGGCAAGTCCTCCCATAATTCTCCAATTGACGGGAGCAACGGAGAAGTGGGGTCCTGCTTCTTTCAACTGAGGCATGGGTTCCCTTTCTGAGCTGCTGAGATGGTCGACCTCGCTATCTTGGTAAGGAAAGGAAGCGGGGTACCTTCGTCCATCGTGAAAATGGTAAAGGGACTCTTGAATGGTTGAATCTTAGTATTCGAACAGTCCATGTCGTCTAGACATCTAAGCCATTCTGTTGGGCTTGGTCCCGAGAATAGAGGACTGTCTCCTTTTGGGTTTGGTACCCTGTCATCTCTAACCATAGCCGCAGGCGTGAGCCTAGCGTAACCTATGAAGGGAGGCCGTAGGCCTTCCGGGTAGAACTCGAAGTCCTCTATTCTTCGAGTTCCGAACTCCGGTATGGAGATGAGACCATCTTGGAAGGGAGCGTAAGACGCTACTCTCCAAGGATTATTCATGGAGAAAGCGGGCAGCGAGTCATACGGGGGAAGCTGAGATCCGCTAGTGTTAGAGGTTGAGGGAGAGGCAAGAGGGGCTTCTCTTAGGCCGGCTATAATCGTGTCCTGAGAAGTTATCCTGTCCGACAGGCGAGATATCATATGTTCCATACTTGTCTTAAGGGAGCCTACCAAGTCACCCACCTGTTGTAACAGGCCAGCGCTGGTGTCCAGAGCCGGAGCTGCTGCGGAGGTGGAGGGGAGACTTTGAATAGGCACCAAAGGTAGTGGAACTGGTGATACTGCCGGGGTACGGGATTTCTCCTTAGGCTTACTTTTCGAGGACTTTGAGCCGGAGCTAGACCCTTTAGACTTGTCTGGGCCGGGATTACGAGCCGGAGACTTACGCGAAGAAGAAGACGAGGACGTCTTCTTCGAGGACGATGACGTCCTAGTCAAGGTCATATGCTTAGACTTGATCTTAGGCCTAACCGAAGCCTCTGGAGGAGATATAAACTCATCACCGGTAAAGCCTGGGAAGGATGGTGAAGTTGCAGGGGTAGAAGAAACAGTCAATCCCAAGGGGGACCCTTGGGTACCTGCATTACTTACCTCGACCAACAGGTCGTCTATACCTACCATAGGTTCAACATTTATATCCAGGGTTGCGACATCCGTGGAGATATCCTGGTCTTGTTCAGTTAAGGAGGCCGCCAGCTGTTGTTGGATAAAGGCAATAGAAGGGTCTGCCTCTGCCGGGTCGACGTACCCAGTCGTCTTGCCCCCGGGGAAGATTAACAGAGCTAAACGCTTCTCCAGTATGTAGGGCTGACCCTTGGCGGCGTTCTTGCCAAAACCTCCGACCCAGGCCCGCAGGGTAGCCAATGCCGTATCTCTTACTGCCGGAGCCTGTAAGAGAGGGTATATTTTTAGATTTAAGAATCACTTACTAAAACTTAGAATATAACTTAAACTAGATGCCTTAAGTTAGAATAATGATGAAAACTTAAGTACTAAAGAAGCGGAGCGGCATGCGGAGATGGAATACTTACACCTTCCAAAAGCTGGCTCACCAGATCATAACATATGGTACACGTTTCATGGTACCAGACCTGGATGTCCCCGTGCGGAGTCGCGCATGGAGCATGGACCGGCAAAACTTCGTGTCCACAGGGGTCTTGAAGTGTAGCGGAACATCCCGGATGCTCACAGTTGGTGGCCTGTAAGTGGGAAGACACATGAGTATCTTAAGGGGGTAACACTTACAGACTAAGGACAAAAGAACTCCGTTACGAGGCGGAGCTCGGAAAAAATTTGGGCATAGCCCCTCCCTGCATTGCCTGAATAGGCTATAATCCCGGAGAGATCCGGTAAAATATGAAGGGAGGGGCGGGGATGGTTTAAGAAACTTAAGATAAACTTAAAGATAACTTAAACCTACATGCAAGTGAACCGGACTAGGTCCAGTGAGCGGAGTGTAGTAACTCAGCAATACGGTACGGTTAGTAAAGACCTACTGTATGCTCCGGCCCAACTACGGTGGACTATACCCTTCCGCTGGATACCAGGACTCCGATAGGGAGGAGCTCTAGTAAGGAGGGAAGGGCGAGATGACATACAGACTCGCGTAACCCGGAGCGACAGTAAGGCAGTAACGGAGGGGGGGAAGGCCAGAGCCCCCCACAACGTACCACCGGGCCGACCGAGCCGAGAAGCGGAGAGGCCGGAACCAGTCAGGGACTGTCGGACTCCCAGGCCCCTCCGGTGGAGGGGGAGGGGGAGGCAGGCTCGGGCATGCTGGGCGAGGACAAGGACAGACGACCCACCCCCTGCCCGACTCTATGGGAGAGCGGGAGAGGGGGGGAGGGGGACTGGTAGGCGACTGGCTAACTCGCGATACGTAGTGACCACGAGGTGGTAACATACCAAGCCTAGGCCAACCAACTGATCAGATAGAAGCTATCGGGAAGCAACTAGAACTGAAAAGCGGTAGCATATAGGCCCATAGGGCTATAACCAACTGATCAGAGAGAAGCTATGAGGAAGCGACCGAGCTGATCAACGGTAAACTAGGCTCTACGAGCCATGACCTAGGCTAAGCCAGACGCCAACTAACCTAACAATAACAAAACATATAAATATAATATATAATAAAAATGAAAGAGAGAAGGTAAAATAGCAGGAGAAAAAATCCAGGAGTGTACGACTAGCCCGAAGGCAAGTCTACCACTCAAAGCTAGTCAGGGGCGATACTAAGAACCTAGGACTAGGGTCTCTGGATGGGAAAAAGCCTACATATGGTGAAATACATACTTGTATAACAACTTGAGTAGACCTAAAAACACGGATAATGTAAATAGAGCGTAGAATAATAAGGGATGTTCTAGGTATGGGAGACAAGAACGAACCCAGCATGCGGCAGGACCATGCTGCCATGGCTTCCAGCCCCCAGAGAACGTATCTATTACCTAAAAAACGGCAAATACTGTCTTCCGGGGGACAGAAAAAACAAAAACTCGGTAACCTGTAAAATACTGAGTACTTAACTTTAGCTGCTGTGCAATAGCTACACGGATTCCATTATCAGAAAATCCGAAAAGAAAGGCGGGCACGAAAATCACAGAAAGCAGAGAAAAAATAACCACGTGCGACCGTTCCGTTGTGAGCTAACTGAAAAGGATGGCCACTAGAGGCGCAGCAGTCGCAAGCATGGGATGGCGTAGTAGTAGTACGAGCTGCTCCCTCTGTGGGACGGCTCCCCTCTTGGAGGGTTTTGTAGTGGGAGATTTCTATTGGCATTTGGCTCGTGGTAGTGGTCTCACTCGCCTAGTGTTTATACCGACACCCTCCTAGAGGGTGAGCGAGTCAGTTATACTGACCTTTTTCTTTATTTTATTTTTTTATTCTCTGGATGTGTTAGTACATTTACCTAGAAATAATAGATTAAAGGATATTTCGCGCAAGCGACACGAGCTGAGCCCAGAAAATGAATTTTGTATATGCTTACCCAAGTGATTACATAGTGACACTTTCACTATCTGTGGCAGCTAGAATTTGAAATTTGCAGTACATAGCTGAATCCAAATTGTAGGAGGTGGGATAGCTGGATACACCAGTTAACAAATCACATAGGGATGAGATGCACAACGAAAAAAAAATATTTGCTTGTATTTGGTTAAGCTGCTTATTGGTTCCTTTCCTGTTAAGAGAGCTACACAGATAATTACTGCATCTGGATGGTGCTCATCTTAACTTGTAGAGACGTGGCAGTATAGCCAGGGATTGTCTTCTACTACACTGGGATCCACTGTAGCAAGGATACAAAATACAATGCCTCTGCCCAAGGCTCAGTACCAAAACACATCGAAAATACCAGAGTAAAATATAGTCGCCAACCAAATCAAAAATAAAAATTCTTACAGAAACAAATTAAAAACCTAACACTCCCAATTCATTAAAAGGTACTGATGGCGGGTACTTCAAGTAACGAGTAGTTGTCAGGCTTCCCTTGTGGACTTGATAACCCTTCATCAAGATGGAAGAGAACAAAGGGTTTAGGAAGAAAAGTAACCTATATGCACCCAACACTGTGCCAGCCACTAAATATGAACCTAAGGTACTGCAATATTTGTAAAAGGTCTCAATATCTCAAGAGTAATGGGAAGCATACACTGCCAAACACTGACTTGCAGTCGCTTGAACTACTGACGTCAAGAAAGAGGATATGTTACCTTTTTATCCATTGCACTTACTCTTTTGGTCAGTGGATAAAACTATCAGAAATAGTCTTGCTCTTAAATTCCACCATAGAAGGTTCTCCTTTATTTCTGCTGTTACTGGGAACACAAACAAATCTGAGTGCTTCTTTTGATTCCAGTTGATTCTGAGGAAAACCTGCAGGTCTCTCATGTGCAACCAACCCAGTTATGAATTGTTTGATGGATGAGTGTCTCCAGAAGGCTCGCCTAATCCTTCGCTGAACAAGACTGAAGGGAGGGAAACTTCTCTACCTTCTGAAGGCATGCGTCGATTCTTTTGGGGGAAGGAAAAGCCCAAAAAGCTAGAGAGTTGATCCTCATCTGCAAATATTACTATCTCTTGGCAAAGGACTACATAATTGACACTTCCTTAAATTTATCAGAGGAAACAGTTCTTAGGTTAACATCAGGGTTTTCTGCAAGTCCTCCGTACATTTCAACCTTGTTTGAGAGCGAACAAGCCAGTTGTCGAGGTAGAGAGAGATCTTCACACCTACTAGGTGTAGCCACTTTGCCACGGGGGTTAGGGCCCGGGTAAACACCTGGGGAGATGTGGAAAGGCCGAAGCACAGAGCTCTGAACTGGTAAATTCTGTTCTGGAAATCAAAATCTCGGGAATTTTCTTGAGTCTGGGTGAATAGGGATATGGAAGTATGCATCCTCCATATGGATCAAGATCATCAAATCTCTTTGACAAATTGAGGACAATACTGTCTGATTCATTTTCATTTTGAACTTGGTCTTTGACACAAACAAGTTCAAGATCTTGGGGACCATGAAAAGATGGTTGTAAAAACCTTTAGAGCAGGGATCCTCTACTACTACAGTCCTCTTTGCTAATAGGGAAGTCACTTCTTGGGTGAGAGCTAAGATTTCCCGAGTTGGCAGAGTAAGCTGTTAAAATTACTTAAGACCTGGTTACTTCCCAACTCCACTGAAATGGAAGAAGCCTTGCTCCTACTGGAGTACGGAAGACTTTCTTTTAATTTTTTGATAAAAGATTTAGAAGTAGAGGAACTTCTTGATTACTCGGGGAGTAAAGCAGGACATTCCTGAGCTCTGGGGAAACTTCTTGACTTAACTCAGCCATGAAAGGACTGAGTGGAAGATGGAAAATAAGCATGAATATGAGAGGCGGTCGTCTCTCTAAGGTGCTTCGTAGACAGCACAAAAAGATCTTGAGTAGATTTCTTCTGAAGATCAGAAGAAATCTGCAGAACTGTGGTCTGAGAAAACAGGTGCTTATTATCAAACAGAGAGCAGATCTTTGAAAGCTGGTCACTCCTTTGGAAGTAAAGGAGCACCAAAGCACCCTCTTATTCAGGATGCCTAAGGTGAATAGGGATCTTAATTCAAGAGACCCATCCGAAATGCCCTTATGAAGACAAGAAATAACTCCTAGAAAGTCAGATACTGAATCCTCTGAGATAGCAGCACATTCCTTAACCTTGCGAGTTAATGCTCCTACACACCAGTCCAGAAACTCATAACTTCCAAACAACAAGTTCTGAAGTTGAAAACATAATTTTGGCTGAGTTGAAGGCTGACCTCATGGAGGAGTCAGTAAGTCTGAGAAGTCCAGCTGGAAGGAGGCAGAAACTCCCAGGGCAAGACCTCCTCGTCTTGTATGAACGATGCCTCCTAGTAGACAGCTTGGAAGTTGGGAAACAAAAGCTGACTTTCCCTTGCTCTCTCTTCTCCGAGAACCACGAGTCCATATCTTTCAATGCCATTCTTGGCTAATACGGAAAAAAAAACAACTCCAGAAGCTTAAAGCCAACCCTCTACCTGGTTAGCCATCTGGTAAATAGAAGCCGGGAAAGCGGAGTTGCTGGCGAAAAGAAACTAGGGAAATTTGCTAGCAAGTATTAAAAAAACAAAAAAAAGAATATACGTAAGAGGAGTACAGGCAGCCCGTGGTTACCGTCACCATCGCTTGGCAGCATTTCGGTTTTATAGAGCTTGTTAAATATATTCAATAACTGGGTTTACACTCTGTAGGGTTAATAGTACCGTTGTCTGATTATCGGTTTCTTAGGCTAGGTGCTGAAACTGCCTCATAAAATACAAACATAATGAGTATGCATCCTTTCCTCTGCTCTTTTAAAAAGTTATCCTTTACTTCGCAGAATCCAATAATATTGTATGTAGTCTTGTATTACTATTTGTGTTATAAAATACAAACAAACCAATCATGTTTTGGTTTGGAAAAATCAGATGAGGGAGGAGGTAAGATTATTTTGCCGTATTTAACTTACTTCAGAGCAATTTTCTTTCATCTATTTAGCGTAAATTAATCTCTAGAAAACTATATTCATATGTGATAGTTATTTTTTTATATGAAGTGTTTTCATTATGTTGAAAAATGACTTAGGTACATGAACTAGAATTAGTTATTTTTTCATTAATAGATGGCGCTGTTGTCTGGTTATTGGTACACATTTCAGTATTTGCTGAAACACTGAGAGACCCTCATAAAATACAAACATAACAAATACACATCTTTTCCTTGGCTATTTTAACCCTTAAACGCCAAGCCGGTGTTTCCGAAAGTGTCTCCCGTATGCCGGCGGCGCTCGCGAGTGAGCGCCAAAGCGAAATTTTTTTTTTTTTTTTTTTTAAATCACAGGACGCTAGTTTTCAAGATTAATAGTTCATTTTTGGCTCCTTTTTATGTCATTGCCCGAAGTTTAGTATGCAACCATCAGAAATTAAAAAAATATCATTATCATATATAAATATTGGAATATATGACAGCGCAAAAAAAAATTTCATATATAATTGTATACAAATCGCGCTGTGAGCAAAACAGTTAAAAGATAATGAGTTAATTATTTTTTCGTTGTATTGTACACTAAATTGCTATGATTTCGGTATATAACAAATTGTAAAATGATCAAAGCAACACAGAGAAAATATTATCACAATATGATGCATGAATTCGTAACGCGCGGATGTAAAAAAAAAAAAACTGCTTTCATAAATTCACCATAAATCGAAATATTGTGCTAGAGACTTCCCATTTGTTGCAAAATGAAGGTAATTGATTGAATATTACTAGACTGTAAGTGTTGTAGCTTACAATTGCAGTTTTCGACCATATTGGTCGAGTTAAAGTTGACCGAAGGTCAAATTTTTTCTATTTATTGTTATTTATATGAAAATATTTCAAAACTGATAAAAGCTACAAATGGGTTGTTTTTGGTTCTATTCTACATGAAATTGTGCACATTTTCATATATAAAACTTTATGTAATGGATAATTTAAAATGGTGCAAACATTACGACAATCGCACAAAAATATTTCTGATTTTTTTCAGAAGTTATCGCGCGG
Organism: Macrobrachium nipponense; assembly: GCF_015104395.2. NCBI lineage: Eukaryota > Metazoa > Arthropoda > Malacostraca > Decapoda > Palaemonidae > Macrobrachium > Macrobrachium nipponense. The sequence continues at coordinate 56,039,518 of NC_087211.1, forward strand.
ACGTAAGGAAAATGTGTTTTTTTCATAAATTCACCATAAATCTAAATATTTTGCTAGAGACTTCTAATTTGTTGCAAAATAAAGGTAAATGATTGAATATTACTAGAATGTAAGAGTTTTAGCTTACAATTGTGTTTTTCGACCATTTCAGTTGAGTCAAAGTTGACTGAAGGTTGATATTTTGGCAATTATCGTTATTTATATGAAAATATTTCAAAACTGATAAAAGCTACAACCATGGGTTGTCTTTAGTTGTATTCTACATGAAATTGCACACATTTCCATATATAAAACTTTATGTAACGGCTAATATAAAACTGTGCAAACATTACGACAATCAGACGCTGAAATTTTTCGGAAGAGTTACCGTGCGGAAGGACAGTTTTTTTCATAAATTCACCATAAATCAAAATATTGTGCTAGAGACTTCCAATTTGTTGTAAAATAAAGGTAAATGATTGAATATTACTAGAATATAAGAGTTTTAGCTTACAATATGACAATTTGTCCAAAATTGCATTTTTTCCTAACTATACAAACCTGAGGTCCTTTTACAATAGGAAGGTACTAGCGGCAGCTGGATAGGTCGTAAGCTTTCGAACAAGGGGCGTTTCGGTAGTTAACGCTTGTCAGACAGGGCGCGCGCGCGCGCGACTGGTAGGTAAACAAATCACTTTTGCTTTTGGCCCAAGCAAAAACTGCAGAGTGAGGGGTGGCATGAGGTGGGGCTATGTGTAAAAGGACCTCAGGTTTGTATAGTTAGGAAAAATGCAATTTTGGACAAATTGTCATTTGTTCCGACACGGCATACAAACCTTCGGTCCTTTTACAATAGGAAGACTCACTTCTTGGTGGGAGGAATCTGAGTCTTTTGTGAACAGACTGGTGTTCGCCCAACCTTGGAATGCCTCCCTGGTCGTAAGAGCGAGGGAGGGATCCAAGCCTCTGTCCGATTGATCGGGGTGTGCACCGCAGGATCAATGGTCAGACCTCTGGACCAAGTACTAAAGAGAGAGGCAAGCGTATCTCCTTCGTACCAGCAAACAAGAAGCAAGTTCCTATTTGCAAGAGGCAACAACAAAGTTATGGTTTGTCTCTTGTTGGCATCCACTTCCCCCCCCTTGTAGGAGGAAGTGGTGGATATTCGCTCCCATCCCTAGTGAAAGGGATAGGATGGGGCTCTGTCGAGTAGCTCACCGGCATCTCGTCCTTATCCAGCAAGGTGATGACCGTATCCCTCTACCCACAGGTAGAGGGGTAGAAAAAGATAGGAAGAGAAGCCAGTCACTCTCTCATTCACTTATCTATTCTTACAGTCACACCAGGACTCGATGCTGTTCAGCCTGCTAGGGTCTGGGTTAGCTAGACAACGTGTTGAGCAGCCACCACGGGTCCTAAGGAAAACGATCCAAGGACCTGTGGGCAATATCCAAAAGGTAGAAGGAGGTGCCGGTGGTCTGGTTGTACCAGACCCCTGCCTTCAGTACCTGCGCCACGGAGAAGTTCTTGTAACTCGACTCGGGGAGTGTACTTCTAGGTCATCTTGGTGCTGACGAAGAGTCTTCAACACTCAGCCTGGGATGTCGAGTTTCTTCAGAAAGCGCGGTCGCGCTTTCACAGGACAAAGCAGCATCTCCTTCGCATCGAAGGCGGTGAAGTCCATTGGGAGGGATTGTGAAGGACTCTAACCGATCGTCAGGAACCAGAAGGGTTCAGAGTCTTCGCTACGAATTCGGTAACGAAATCGAGCGTCACGAATCCCCATCCCCTGGATGCTTGACTTCGCAGGAAAAGTCATGCAATTACCTCAGAAGAAAAGAAGGGAATGGTCCCGTCTAATGACCTATCCCTCTTCTCGACTTCGGTGATGTCCCATGTACCCATACTGGTCTATCCGTCTGCAGCGAAGCTGTTGTTCTCGGTAGTGGATAGGACACCGACACTCAATGGTGGGTGTCGATGGTATGGGTACTGTGACAAGCCGTTAGGACGAAGAAAAGATTGTTATGGAACAACCGAACTAAGTCCACAGCGAAGTTCGTAAACAGACTTGGTTGGGGCGCTCTGACAGCTGCCTACTGACTGCGTTCGGTAGGAGGCAAGTTGTCCAAGCACCCGAGCAAGTCACGTGACCTTCGCCTTAAAAGGGTTATGCCAAGAGACTAAACAAATAATTTGTTCGTCACCGATGCCAGAAAGGCAAGGTGATGACTCTCTTAAGGCATGTGCCCAACAGGCGAAAGTCAATTGCCTTTCTAGAGACCGAGAGGTCCTTGATGGCAAGATATCTCATAGTATAGTTGATTCTCGGGTAAGGAGAAACAACACTATGTGATGTTGAAGACGAAGGTGTACAGAAAATGCAACCTACGTCTTCACAGCTGAACCGAGAGAAGGATTCTCAAGATTCTGAACCTGTGCTACAAAGACTGAGAACGCTAACCGCTATTGATTGCTGTCCGGTGAGGATCGTAGTTGCAATAAAAGCGGAGCGCTTCCAGTAATGAAGACAGGGAACTACTGCCTGAAGAACTGCTTCTCATGGGCTGAACATTTGGAAGTAGAGCTGTCAGGTCGGAGAGTAGGCGATGTCTTCTGACAATATCTGTTAATTCGGGGCGAGAGCAAAATGAATTGCACACCTACGAATACGAGATATTTTGAAGACAAACTCAGATGTCTGCAAAAATCATTCGCATTATCGCAGTGCGATGCAGCGGTTGACTAGTACAGACTTCTGTTACCGTGCGGTAAACAGAAAGATGAAAGAGTCCAAGAGATATCTCTGTTGAAAATTAACTCGCAATGTCGAAGGCGATGAAATCGAGCGTCACAGCAGTAGATGGTCCTTCATTATTGCGAGAATCCCCGTTAATCAGAGACCTAAGTCCATGATTGTTGGGCAGAGATACGGTTCGGTAGTCAATCCAACCAGGGGAGAGAGAGACGTAACCGACCGTGCATCTCCGAGACCTAGCTGATACTGAGCCGCTATCAGGCAGTTCAATACGCAGTAGCTCTCGGTGACTCGTCATCCTGAGTTGCCAGGTAATCCATTATTCCACGAAGGAATGCGTTCGGCTAGAACCATCGAGCATAAAGAATACGCTCGAGCAATTATATTTAACCGAAACGGATTTCGGTAAATACAAAAGCTGATTTGGTGTTGTCATGACAATACCAAGTATCTAAAAATCGAAAACTGATAACTGCTGGGAGGTTGCAGGCAACCCCGAGTTGCAGTTCAATTAAGATACAATTCGTCTCGGTCACAAACCGTAGAGTTAACTACGGTATGCGCCTACCCCACGGACAATTCAACTGTTAAAGAATCATGTCGCGAGGGTAATATACGTAGTATATTTGTAGGTTCTGTACCACGACCTCCATCCTAAAATCTTTTCCCCTCGAGGAATGAGAATAAGGATTGGAGATCGACCGCCTTCGTTCTCTAGTCAAGAGAGTGAAGGAGAAGTCTTTCCCAAAGGAAAGCTTCAATGGTGAACAGAATACCGAAGACGATAGTTCAAGCCAAACTGGAAGTTCCCGTCCGTTCTTCTCTATTCCAGGTTAAGCGCCCCTACTGTGAGATACTCTTCTTTCAGCAGCAGTCTTCTTCCAAATGCTAGAAATTACAGGAATTCGAGCATAAGCGAGGTTCCCGATTATCGTGTAACAATTATCGGGGATTCTCGCTCACTTTGGACCGTGGTCTCGCCTAAGTGTTTGGAGATCGTAAAAAACTCGAAAACACCTCTGAGTGCGCTAGAAAATTCCGTAGAATTCTAAGCACTCTGCGAAACCCCCCACCGAATTCGGCAAACGATATCGGCTGGTGGTCCTCTCGGATTTTTCCCGTAGAAATCGAGAAAGGGGCAGGATCCCTCCTCAATGACCGGGGCTTACGTCAGGTAGGACCGAAGGTCCCCCCGGTAGCGCAGCCCCTAACGTGGGATCTTACAGAGAAATCTCTGTAGGATCCCTCCCCCCCCTTTCCCTCGTAGCCGTAAGGAGAGAGGGAATCGGGAATGGGGGAGGAATTGGATACTGGCTCGCCTTCCCAGCGGAACTAGCAGTTGGAGAAGAAAAGGAGCAGCCATCGCCTTACGGCGATGGCCTCTCAGAAGCCTGGGAAAAACGTATCGTCAGGAGAAAACGTTTTCCCGAGGAGGGTTACGAACTCATACTGTAGGTAAGTGGTCTGCCGCCACTGTGAACGTCGTCTGGGTGGGGCTGATCGACACCTGACAGGAGAGAGCCGATACCGCTCCGACTCATTCCAGTCCTCGTCGAGGTCGAAACCTCAGGAGGACCGAAGGGGTATTTAAATACGGTGTCCGAAGACACGTAGAAACGCCTCTGTCGCAGTAGAGGAGGTGAAGTAGCTTGTTCGACCGCCAGAACTGAGAGAGCCTTCTTGTCCGGAGACGAGAGACTAACTGGTTCAACCCAGTCGGCAAGCTCCGATCGCGGCAGATCCACCGTCGATTTGGGTTCCCTCTCGGGCCCCAAAACGACTCGAGCCGAGACGTGGCTCTGCTGGTGGGAGCGGCGATCCTTCCCCGAGGTCATTGTGCCGACGAATCAGCGCCACTAACCTCGGCAAAGTTCCTCTGGATCTCGGAAGTCACAGCATCTTGCAGAGTGGGACCGTTAAGCCCTTCGAACAAGAGCATTATTCCGAAACCTTCCTCCTAAGAAGGGGAAGGGAGGCGACAGTCCTCTCGGTCTTCCCCATCCACTTGCGCACTACGTCCTGGCCGGTCTCCAAGAACCGTGCCTGGCACGTAGGGCGTCGTGGTGGGATCATGAGGGGCGCACCCCTCACGATCACTCCTCAATACCTCGCTCCTCCCGGTGTAACCCGAGGAGGTTGAAGGTACGGGAGAGGCAGACCTGACGCTCCCTCGTTGCTCGCTGGCAGAACCAGCAGGCTTGGAGGGCTGCAGGCGATCGTCAACCCGCGGTGGCGATCGAGCTGCAGGCCTGGTCGAACCGTCTCGCTGTGGAGAACGGCATGGACCTGAGCACAGCGGCCCCGATCTCGAGTGTCAGAAGAGCGTGGTGCTGTTGCCGTACCCGGTCGCTTTCTATGAGAGCGACGGTCAGGCGACCTGCAGGCTCCACTGTCACAGTGAGACCGGTGCTTGTCCTCACGGCACGTCACGTCGCTGGTTCCAGCCGTGGCTGGCACCGGCGAACGGGAGGACCACCTCTTCCCAGCCTCAGCACGTGGGTCGGTAGTGGACCGTCACTGTCCCCGGGTAGCCAGCTGTTCGCCGCAGGAGAGTGAGAGCTGGTCTGGTGAGAGTCGCATGAGCGGCTGTCACCAGTCTTCCGCCCCGTGCCGTGAACCTGACGCTGAGCGGACTCAGAGGTCTGGTTCCTGGCTGCACAGTCGCTGGTAGGCGAACCGTACACTCGGTACCTCCCGCGAACGAGAGGCCGAGACGGACCTGATGCAGTGGCGAGAACCACTGACACCAGGCGAGGAAGTACCGGTGTTAGCCGGTACCCTCTCGGTCCCCGTAGTCTTCTTCCTTGCGGAAGAAGAGACGGGCCCCGCTCCCGAAGGAGCAGGAGGACCAGCGGAAGGAACCCTCCCGTCCCACCGAGGTGAGACGGGTCCCGAGAAGCTCCGAGGGAGACTTCTTAGGAGGGAGGAGGCAACCTTCTTCTTCCTCGGCTGTGAAGCCTTAGAAGTCGAAGGGGAAGAGGCGGCAGCCGACGACGATGAGGAAGATGAAGACGACGACGACGACACCTCCTCCTCTTCTTCGTCAGCTTCCTCAGGACAGACGTAAGATCTGCTATCCAGGGCGGAGCCGGGGCTGCTGTAGCCGAAGCCACAGGGCCCGGACGCACCTGTACAGACAGACCAAAGTCTGGGGTAGTACCACCACGAACAGGGACGACATCAGCAGGTATGGGCATCTCAGGAACAGCAGGCACAGCCAGCACAGCATCGGTAGGGACAGCCAGCGCAGCACGGCAGGGACAGCCAGCGCAGCAACGGCAGGGACAGCCAGCGCAGCAACTGCATGGACAGTCAGCCCAGAATCGGCAGGTACGGCAGGCAGCACCGGAAACACAGGAAGTGGAGCAGCAGCCAGCAACATACCTGGTACCGGCGGCAGGTCCAGGGGCGAGCTCTAGGGCAGCGGAAGTGTGGTCGCTGCAGCGCGGCAACCACGAGCGGCGGCGGCACGCACCCCCCTCTCGGTACGGCGAACGGCACTTCACAGCGGCTGTAGGCAAGACTGTTACCACGTGAGGCGAGTACACCAGGTGAGAGGAGGGACGTCGTCACCTGGTTGCGTGGTCACCCACTCCATGGGTGACCGCAGTAGGCCCAGACATAGAACCGCAGCCCATGGACACTAGCACGCCCTGCAAATGGAAGGACGCCCATACCTCACCAAGGTCCACCCTCGTGGCAGTAGCACCTGCGGAAATAACAGTAGTAGCGATTAGTGGGGGGGAAGTCCCCTCGCGCGGGGGGGTGAGCCCTCTCCGAACGAGTGGAAGACCCTAATACAATTGTACATCGGGCACCGAGCGCCCTCGCTCGACGGATCGGGCGAGGAGAAGAACGCCGATAACCTCCCCCCCCCCCAAGGGGAAGGGCCATCTGTGGGAGCTGAGCGGGGGGGGGGGGGGGGGGGGGGGGTTCTCGTTCCCCACACCCCCGCACAGTACCCATGTACCCAACAACAATATAAGAGCCCGAGAGCAATCGTGCCATCGGCCCCGAATGCAAGGGCATAAGGATCAATTCCCTGACTGAGCGGAACTTGAAACAAATAAATATTATGCAATCAATAAATAAGGATAAAATGAAAATGCATCTTGCATTACGATTCACTTCACAATGAATAAGGGCTCGGATCGAGCGCATTTGCGCCCTCGGTACCGAGCGCAAGGGTGAAAGGATCCATTCCTTACCTTTATGGATCAAGGTTTCTGGAAACCTTGATCCATAATGAATTGATGCAATCAAAAAATATATGAAAATGAAAAGACTACTGCGCTTGCGATTTCACTTCATACACAAAACAAAAAGGGGAAGGATCAATTCCCGGGAAATAGCGGAAAAACACTTGATCCCAGTAAACAATGCAATCTCAATAAAAAATGAAAATGAAAAAGAACTGCACTTGCGATTTCACTTCATTCAAAATAAAAAGGGGGAAGGATCAATTTCCGGGTAAGCTCGGAAACTGATCCAAAATGAGTATTGCTACAATCTAAAATATGAAAATGAAAATGAAAAAGAATACTGTACTTGCGATTCCACTTCCATACTGAATAAGTTTCCGTGCCGAGCGCATTCGTTCGGCAACGGGCATACAGGTCAAAAAAATATAAATGAAAAGAGCACTACTTACGATTTTCATCTACACATTTCCAACCCAATATACGCTCGGAGCGAGCGCTCCCGCCTCGGCACCGAGCATACACAATACGAGGATCATTTTCTGGGAAAATGAATTCCCGCACTTACGCCCTTCAGTCCGGCACTGGGTAATCGGAGGGCGTGGTGAAACCAAGATCCTTTAATTCACAATTGAATTCAATGGGAATAAATATGAAATGATTGTACTTACAATTCAGTTTCACTAGATAAATAGAAAAAGAAAAACACAATCATGCGAAAGCAACGACGATGAAGCGGGCAGAGAGCGATGATACACGTCCACACGCCAGCAGGCCGAAAGCAAAAGTGATTTGTTTACCTACCAGTCGCGCGCAGCGCGCCTGTCGGACAAGCAGTTAACTACCGAACCCCTTGTTCGAAAGCTTACGACCTATCCAGCTGCCGCTAGTACCTTCATATTGTAAAAGGACCGAAGGTTTGTATGCCGTGTCGGAACAATGCATTTTTTTACCATTTCGGTAGAGACAAAGTTGTCTGAAGGTTGAAATTTTGGCACTTATCGTTATTTATACAAAAATATTTCAAAACTGATAAAAGCTACAACCATGAGTTGTTTTTAGTTGTATTCTACATGAAATTGCGCACATTTTCATATATAAAACTCTATGTAATGGCTAATATAAAATGGTGCAAAAATTATGTCAAAGTGACAAAATAATTTCTGAGATGTGTCGCTGATGCTTTTTAGTGCGAGAAGAAAGAAATTCGCGCTTGCGCGCCTGGGTAACGATTGTAAACAAAACAACAGCTTGATCTGTGAACTCCCCCCAACCCCCACTCCCAGCATCCCCCAAGGCGCGTGATTCAAAAGTTTTCGCCTAGTAGGCCTATAACTATTTTTCCGTGAATTTAAAAAAAAAAATTTTGTCGACGTTTCGTACGTCGGTTCGGCACCCGACAGACAATTTTGGTCAACGTTTAATACATCCAATCGGTGTTAAAGGGTTAAAAAGCTATGCTTTACTTCACTATATCCAATAATACTGTGTGTAGTCTCGTATTACTAAGTATAGTATTATAAAATACAAACAAAGCGATCTATGTTTTGGTTTGGAAAAATAAGCTGAGGGCAGACAGGGTTATTTCGCCCTATTTTAAACTCAATTCAGAGCGATTTTCTTGCTTCTGTTTCGGGTAAATAGGTTTTTTCGTTATATGAAGTGCTTTCAAGTTGAAATATGACTTAAATATGTACGTCTTGTTGTGAACTCGAATGTTATTTTTTTTGTTAAACAGATCGTGTCAGGATCATGTTATTTGTGTAGAAAAAAGGATTATGATATTTCCTTATTTATTGCTATGGCTTGGCGGTGAAAAAAACGTTCTTCATGGCCAGTATTTTTTAATTTTTTTAGAAAAATACTTTTTTATGGTAGAGTTGCATCCATGTTACTCATGCACGATAATTTAAAGTCATTTGCAGTGTGAACATTTTGTTTTCTCAGCTTCAGCTACAACTGACGCTTAAATTTACTATATTTCCTTGCCAATATTTTCTCCATACCAAATAAAGGCATAACGCAAAAATATTAAGACCTGTTCTGTTTAACGTCATTTGTAACATAAGAACAGTAATTTTTTACTATCGTACAATGGCTGAAATTCAAGCAAAACATTGTTATATTACTAGATTCAATTCAGTTGTTGTGGAATAACAACTGTCATCGTTTAGTTATTTATGGCTTCAGAGTTTAAGCAACAATTATAACGGTACTAATGATACTTTTATCGTTCTCATTTGCTTTTTCAGCTGATTTAACTTAAAGATATGATAAATAACGAGATGGAGGAAACATTAGCAGTCTGAAAAAGGTGACTCTCTCCCTCTCTCTCTCTCTCTCTCATACTAGGCCAAGATTTACCGTAAGTTCATTGAATCTGACATTAAAAATTTGTATCACTACCAGATAGACCATAGTAAATGATTAGGCAAATGAAATTCCACATTTTCAATAAAAAGTTACTACATATTAGGGCAAAGTATCTGGCCGTGACACTGTCTAATGCATCGTTGACTTTTGAATTTTGGTTTGAGGTGAATGTCACTTAGCGTCGGGACTCCAGGAACGGAACCCCTGCCGTTAACCAGGGCTGCCTATATATCCTTATCCACTTCTTCCAAAGAGACAGGAGAAAATTTGGGAGTTGAGCAGGACCTTCGGGGGCGAGCAGAGACTCGAAGAGGAGCATTACCAGGTCCAAGGCCGCAGCCCCCCCACCCGTCCCCTTGTCGGAGGAAGGAGCAGAGAAAGAGGCTCCAACCCCCCGAAGGGATGGCAGACAGTACAGGACGATTTGCCAGCCAGAGAGGTATGAGGAAGAATGGGTTTGCATGTTTTGGAGTGGTAGGGGGGGCGAACTTACTCCCCACCATGGGTATGGGCTTTTTCACATACCTCCTCTGCGCAAACTTCCCCCTCTGGGCAGCAGACCACAGGGCACACTCCGCATCCGTGATAAGTCGACTGCACTCGTGCCCTCGGTATGTAGCAAAAAGGGAGTGAGGATCTACATCAAACGAAGCGCAGATCTTGCCGCACTTCTTGGCGTCTAGCACGGGGCAGCACCGGTTGGGGGTAGAGGGCAGCAAGGCTGTAAATCAAGGGTTTGCTGGCTCATAATTACTCAAGCAATCAACAGTTATACAGATTAAAGAAAAGGAATAATCCCACCGGGATAGCAGAGACGAAAACAGCGTAAACAACAATCAGACAGAGATCAGTAAACACACGTCTTTCCACGACGACAGCCGAAAGCAAATTGGAATATTTACGTCCAGTCAGAGACACTACCAACGACCACACTGGTAGTTAACTGCCAAACCACCTTGTTTGAGAATTCAGCGACTGTGTCCAGGCTTTGCCTTAAGTAATTCCTATTGTAAAGGACTGACAGTTTGTCTATCACGTAAGACCAACTACACGACGGGCACTGTTCAGTAGGGAGATCACAAAGGCACAGGAAAAAGCGAATCCTTCCTCACTTGTCTTTTCAACAGATGAAATTCATCTGCAAAGTACCATTGTTGCCAGGGCGACGACTCCTCCGAGCTAGACAGAGTCAAGGAAAAACAAGACACTTCCTTGAAGCTTGAAGACATCTTTCCAGCAGCAGTCTGTCGATGCCTGGGATGCTACGTTAAGACAAGCAAGACAAAACAGAAATAGAGAATTCCTGATAATAGCTAATCAATGCCAAAACAGCTTCCAAAGGATAAAGTAATTCACCAAATGCCCGAGACATCTACTGAGAAGATTCTACCGGATTCAAATTCCGCAGCTGATGGAAACCAATGTTATGAATATCAACAGCAGAAAACAACTGTCTGTTTACTGTGTTGGTTCCGTGCTTCCTGAGTGGTGGCGAGGTGGTTGCCAAACCAAAACAAAATGGCGCTGGCTTGAATTTCAAATTCTATCTGCTGTGGATAATGAAATTACAGCTATGTAATTACTTGGTAATTTGCATACTTAAAAATATTTTATCCATTTACATTTATCAACCCTTTCATACTCCGCATATACCTAGTCAATAATTAATATAAAAAATTTCAATGAAGGTGAGTTAGTGGTACAATATTCCTTTCATACATTCTAGACACTGTTTTTCTCATCTGCAGCCCTTGCACTGATCTTGCTTGTATACTTTGCTTCATATATTCTATGGACCCCATCTTTATCTCAGTCTAATGTCATGTTACATTTATGTTAATTCTCGTTTTACCTTATCATGAATATATCTCCTGAATTCTTTGGTATAAAGCTTAACTAGTATATTGTTCTTCAGGACACTTTTAGCGAATATTGTACTACCCTCAGGGGTTAAGAAACTTTGACCATTATCCATCTTAGGCAAAATCTGTTCATCTCTTCAGATTTAACATTCTCTAATGGTCACTCTACCACATCATCTTCTCAGTTTAATACCTAATTGGAATAACTGTTTATAATGAGCCTGTTCCAAGTGTGTCTAATACTGACTGAATGACTCGCATCATAATTTGTCTTAGCAGATGCTTTATGTGCAGCTGTCCTTCCAGACTCCAACCCTCCTAAAATGTATGATCACTGCATAGACTAACAATGCAAACTGTAAACAATATACTCAGGGACAAAGGCTTTCCCGGAGGCAAATTTCTCTTGTATTGCTCTTCTCTCCTTTCTCTTTCTTTTCAGAAGACTTCTCAACTGTCTGAGCTAGTCAAAGACCCTTCCACAGGTTAAACTACGGCTTTTGCTTTAAATCTCTTCAATATGAAAATTTTTATAAAATTATTTGAATGCTTACCTACTGTTAAAGTTGGCTTACATCTTTGTGCTATTAGGAGCAATCAACATTAAAAAAAATAACACTTGGCTAACCAGCTAGGACTGTCTCTGTAATCAATCACCTGCTTCCCACAGGGTGGCACTGGAATGTTTTTCTTGTTGTTAGAATCAATCACTGTACCAATTACGATGTGGGGAGGCTGGATGGATTTCCACTTCAACAGTAGGTAAGTATCCAAATACTTATTAATTCAATAATTAAAATTTTCATTATATTTGGAATGAATCTTACCTACTGTTAAAGTTAGCTGACTACCATATTGAATGAGGATGGTGCGTTAGTTCACCCCAAGGAACAATGTTCAGCCAAGTGAAATAAAAGCTTTTAATATTGAGAAAAAAGCTTCTCAACATTCCTGCCTGTTGTGTGCTTACTAGCAAGTAGCTGCCAGATGTTGGAACCATAACAGAGTCTAAGGCAATCATAGCGAGACTTGTCAGAGGATTCTTACAGGAGAAAAAAGGACTATCCCGTAAAGTACTAGTGATCCGTAGGCTGAGTTGAAAGCCCTTAAATGACTGTCTAAAACCAGTTAACTACCACCTTCATATATGAAGGTATGTTCCTCTAAACCAAAGTACACATTCATGTTACCAAAACTCAATACAGGCAGTCCATGGTTATCAGGTTGTCAGCAGGGGTTCTATTCCCAATGGTGTGATGATAACTGAAAAATATTCAACAACAGCGACAATAATCAGGGATCGGCACCGATAAACAGAGATCAGCGCATATCGGCAGTAAAAATCCAGTTATTGTAACTAGACAAGCTCTGTAAAACAAGATAGCTGATAACCGGGGACTAACTGTACAGGGATTTCCTAACATTTAACGATATCCTACCCTTTCATCTTCATTTACCTGAATACACTGGGGAAATTATTAATTAACGTTCAGCAAAAGCCAGTTTATAAAAACGTTGGTGTTTATGAAATTCCCTGTAGGGGGGACTGTGGTAAGTCATACTATGGATATACAGGTAAATCTCTCTTGGAGAGATTAACTCAACATAAACGCTCAGTTAGATATGGACAAAATAGTTTCGCAATTTTCCATCATATACATAACACAAACCATAACATGGATTGGAACTCGTCCAGAATTTTATACAAGAGCAGCTGTCGATACAAATGTCAAATGGTTGAATCTTCACTGATAAAACAAGATAATAGGATCAACCTTTCCAATGAAGCCTGGGACTCTGACCATATACACAATGTCTTCCTAAAGGCAACGATGAAGAGGATTAAGACAATTAACAGAACCTATGGAAGCTCAGCAACAACCCCCGCCATCACCTAAGGGTTTATCTCCCACTATACATTTTGCCCGTGTAATTTCTTGTCACTCACTGCTTGATAAGTGGTAGTCAAACCACCAAAATACAATCCTTAGCTTCCAACCAATGTTTCAATGGGCTTTTATATATATGTATGTGTATGTGTGATATGTAAGTGTTTACATAATAAAAATATGGAATGTTAGTCCTATATATATATCTAAAACTAAAGAGGTCAACCAGATTGCTTGCAGGAATGTGATCAGACTAGAGACGCTAAAGATGACGTATACAATAAGTATGTAGGCTAAGTTGACATGCCGTCACCTGTAGTCATTCAATTGTTTATAACATTAGTCAAGCTCCCTGCTTGAGACAACTACCGCATACGTGATCTGTAGCGTGTCTCATTTGATTGTGTGTTCGTATGAAATTATGTCATTGTATGTATGGTTTCATATGTTTCGAACTACTGTCTGTTCCTTCATAACTTGTAACAGAGATGGTAGACAGGCAGAAGAGAGTTAGCTATCGTCATTAGAAGACCTGTACCTCTTTACCTAAGCTTTTATCATGTAGAGGAATAGGATTAGCCATTATCATTGGCAGAAGCGATCAAGCTATCGTTATTAGAAGACTTGTACAATCATATCTGATCTTCACCATGTAAAACTTCAGAAGAATATATAATTTTTTATACTTAGTGTTTTCTACAAGAACCTCACCGAACCATGAGTTTAACACATCGTCGTAAAGATAATACCGACTTCGTAAGTCATCTACAAAACCCCAGACACTCCATTGAAGATGGAAGTGCAATACCAACCGACTTAGCGTATAGATTATCGCTAGTCTAACATTACCTCATAGGACGCCTTATCATACAAGGCACAAGCCCTAATATTGGTGGCCAGCGGACCAGAAGAACTCTACAACGTCCTACGAACGAAAAAAAACCAGAATAATCAAATCATGTATCATAAGAAGTCAACGACGACGGAAGCAGCAGATTCTTCAAGCAACCTAGTTTCATCGTTAGTGAGCGACTTCAGAAAACAACAAGATTCGTCAAGCAACTTAGTATCATCGTTAGTGAATAACTTCAAGAAACAAAACCGACGTGTTTTCCTTTTTTCCTACGACAACGCAAGCTTCGTCTCTCATTAGAATCATTCAAGAAAACATCGTTAGTGAGCGTTTCCGGCACTGCAAGAAAGAAACAAACCGAACGCGTCTGCAGCATCGGATTTTCAAGGGCTCGAATCATCGAAACAACGCGCACGGGGGAAACTGAAGCCAAACCAGGTCGTCCGCTAAATAGAGAAGGAGGACCAAGGCCGTGTGTCGTTATCGTTATGTCCCCACAAAAGCAAGCTAAGTACAATTTTTTATTCATTTGGAGTAACTTTGAGTGTTTCCTTTGCATGTCGAATTTCGTTATTCCCTGTGGCTGAAGTTACGAGACATTCTTAATCTTACTTTTTTACAGAAATTATCTACATCATTGAGATTTCGTACTGCGAGTTTTTATCTTTGAGTGTCTGTTTCCAGAAGTTCTACTGAAATATCATAATCATATACTATGTTAATTTTATCATTTTGGGTGATTATTAATCCCTTACATAACAAATCATAATTAAACAGTGAATATGCGTTTACGCAGTGGACGTCTGTATTTATACAGATGCATGGATAGGGTCGGTTAAGCACCGTAGTGATTAGAAAAAAAAAAACAAAAAAAAAAAAAAAAAAAACACACAAAAAAACAAGTGGAAAACACCCCCGTACAAAATCTATATAAATTAGAGGTAACACTATTTCGGGTCATGACAATAAATGCTCCTTGCAAAGTCCCGATCGCAGTTTTAGCCTTGAGTTTTTTTTGAGTTATATAAAATATCGAACCTCAATGACTCAACTCAACTTTAAAATATGGCTTGGATTGCAAGAATAACATGCCTATAAAAAACTTTCATTAGGCTAAATGCGCTGACCAGGATCCCTCACTATTTCAAATTTTAGCAAAGAATGAAGTACAAACAGTTAATATTGAATGCAGTAGTGATAACTTCGTCTTATTAGTAATCGCTCAGTTCCTAATAGTTCGTCATTCATTTGCTTTATACATAACCAGCAACATAATGCTTAAAAACACACAATACGTTGCCGATGGTAATAAAGAGAAGGATCCTAATTATTACAAAAAGAAATAGAAAACAGTAGCCCGTTCAGATTCAAACAAGCAAACTCGGTGACTGGGTCACCTAGTCAAGCGGTCAAGGTCAGTCAAAAAACTGCCGAAGTGTTCAAAGCAAAGCAAATTCCACACAATAAGCGACTCTAGCAGAGTGGGGAAAAAGCGATGTTGGATCATACATCCCAAATACCTTTTTAAAATTAAAAGGAATTTCCCTATGCATCACACGACCGTATAAAGTAATCAGAGCAGGTTTTCGTTTTTTTTTTTAATACATAAGTTATTATGAGTAGTGGATTAAGCCCGACTGTACGCGCCGTAAAAATTAGAATATCTTATTTATTCCTTTAGTACAATTAATTACCAGTATTTACGGACTCACCGTCTGTTGTTCGAACTTCCCTAATGAGAAGTCCGGATAAGCGAGCGTTTACAGATACCTCTATAGTTATACACTTGATCTGTATCTAGTGTAATTGTAAGATTCATCTAGGGGTATACAAAATATTATCTTACATCCTGCAAAATAAGGCGTGTTTATCAAAGGAAAATCCTATAAACCTTCAAACATATTAAAATCCGTTTGAACAAAAATGAGACAGTTAATCAAATAATAACTTATATAAAAGAACAAATACATTTGTCTCATAAATCGTAACATTGTTCAAATGACCCAACAGAATTCTCCCACAACCACACGTCGTACTTTGCACGCAAAATCTCGAGAAGCATGCACCCTCGAATGCCTTAGTGCGTGTAAAAAGACTTTGCTGGGAAATGAAATTTTAATCCTTCCCGACACTCTGAAATATAACGATTTCCGCGAACAAAGCCCTAAAAGTATACGTATCGTGGATACAGAAGTTATAAATATCGCATTTTTTATTGTTGCTAATTTTTAATCACGCCCAACCAGTCGTGGATGAATCTCTCTGATAATCTATCTAAAGTAATATCCGTAAAGTCATTCAAGCAGAGGTGATTCAGCAGAATTTTTTTTATCTTCTACCTGAATACCAGGAAGTTTCTCCACTAGCGAGTGATCTCTGGAGAAAAACGGATGTCATTGAAAACAAAAAACACGGTCTAAGGACAAAACATAAAGCTATTTACGTACCTTCGTATAGATCTTCTCAATGAAATTTTAAAATAGAGATAAATGACGAAGTTGAAAAATGTTAGTAATAGGAGCCATTAGGAAATCAAATAAGCCCATATAATTTTTCCCCTCAAACGTCATGCCATAAAAGATCGGACTTGGCGTATCTGCGCAGATTACTGTCGCTTAAACAAGGAAACGACTTCCGATAGTTTCCAGTGCGTGTACCGACGACATCTTATCTCTGTTAGGTTAGAATAAATTTTTTTTTCACCAACTTGGACTTACTTAAATGCTTTTACCAGATACCATTACCTAAGTGATTGTACCTCATACACCGTTTTCAGCACACTCAGGGGACATTATCAATTTTTACGTATGCCTCCGGCTTACGTTGCACCCCAATTATAATATAGTGTTTGGAGACTTTTAGGGGATAACCTACATGCCTATATGGATGATCTTGTAATCTTTTCTAATACCTTAGAAGTACATTCACATAAAGTAGAGCTAGTGCTACAGAGACAAAGACAAATAATCTCAGAGTAAAATATCTAAATGTGAGGTTTTTGTTTTTTAAAACCAGAACATGTTTATCTAGGTTTTATGTGTCTGGTCAAGGTCTTAAAAGTAGTCCATAAGTGTCAGGCTATTCATAACTTTCCGGTACCTATTAACGTAAAAGGGTGGGGGATACAGCACTTTTGCGCTGTAGTGGGTATTACAATCGTATCCAAATATGTAACTCTTCAATCATGACAGCTCCTTTAACAGATCTTACGAAGAAGGGCGTAGATTTAGTATGGTCTAAAAAGCATCAACAGGCGTTCGATATCTTACAAGCGGAATAATGCAGCCCACCTAACTTAAAAATCCCTGACTTAAATAAGGAATTTTTTGTTGTTGCAATGACGCCTCAGACCAAGGGTAAGAGGGATATTACTTCAGTAATATGATAAACAGTTCTTTCCTATAGCTTTTTATTCACGTAAACTAAAGCCCTCTGAAAGTAAATATGCAGTAATAAGCAAGGAAGGGCTAGGTATCTTTAACTCACTAGTACATCTTAAGTTCATAATCTATGGCTATCCTGATAAAGTCCTTACTGAACATGAGTCCTTTACCGAGTTTTTCAAAGGCTTTAATCACAGTCCAAAAGGAACTCGGTGACAAATGATCATTCAGGTCTTTTGGAGCCAAGATAAGATATCTACCTGGGAAAGCAAATATCATAGCTGACGCATTATCCCGCAATCCCGCACCATACAGCAAAGAACCATTAATTGGACTAAAAGATATAGAAACATCCGTTGCCTATTGTTAAAACCGTATCTAAACAAGAAAATCCCTTAACCCAAGAGATCGCGAGCATTGAATATCTGGGTCGGAGCGCAGAACTGTTACAAACTAAACAAAGCAGAGTCAGCAGCAATAAGCAAAAATAATAAACACTTCGAACGAAACAGGGTCAGCAGCAGCTAAGCAAAAACAATAAACACTTTTGAGCAGAAACCCTAGAGCAAAAGTACATTTAAAGTATGTGTATCAGAATAATGTAATCAAATGTAATATTATATGTAGGTCTGTGACGAGGTAAACCCGAAGACAGCAGATGACTAACGACCAGGTATTAGTAATAATCTCTTTCATACCAATCGTCATAAACTGGTTGCATTCCGTCATCCAGGGTTCCCTACTATGTCACAGAAAGCCAAATCACTATTTTACTGGCCTACAATGCTTACAGATATAAAAAGCACATAACTAATTGTAACATGTGTCATGAAAACAAGGGATACACTAAGACCCCTGTCAGTTTAGGGACCTATCCTGTGCCAAATCAATCCTTGAAAGAATATACGTAGAATTATTAACAGAATTACGAGTCTGACAGAGGGAATAAACACTTCTTAGTGTTAATAGTTCCTTGACACGTTATATAGAATTAATAGCACTAAAAAACAAACACCCGCAATTGTTGAGTGCGTTAGGAATATTTATGATGCTAAATCAGTAAATATGGAATTCAACACATAATAATCTGTGACTCGGGTGGTGTAAATCAATAATAATCTCCTTAACACGTTGTGTGAATTCCTTTCCATTAAGAAAACCAATAATATATTTGATCACCCAGAGTCAATCGGTTTGGTAGAATAACGGATAATTAAATAGGAAGTGCTTCTCAATGTCTTACGAGTTACAACTCGTGATATTGGATCCGACCGGATTATAGCGGTTCTCGCGGTTTAAATACCTTTATCATTTATATCTTGTATCTATAGAATTGATGCCGCAAGTAGCCTTATACGGTACGCCGCTAGAACACTTTCCACATATTCAAGCCAACCATTAATTTATCAAAAATATATATATATATAAATAAATAAATATAAAAAAAAATAAGATAAATATGGATACAAGTGGATTTAGTCAATATAATACACTCCGTAAGTAAGTCGGAAGGGTTACAAATTATAATAAAAAAGGAATCACGATAAAATCAATAAGCAAAACGTAACCATAGATAATTAAATATCCCAAAATATATATGCGTAAAGATTTGCAACTCTAACTTAACAAGCTTTTTAGTTAATGACAATAAGCTAAAAGTTCAAACACATATCCAAAAATCACTGACATATTGTCTGTCCCGGTGATTTATATCGTAGTCAATGAAAAAAAAATTAAATAAATAAATAAATAAATAAAATAATAATAAATAAAATAAATAAAATAAAATAAAAGAGATTTTAAAGTCAGGAAGTCTAGAAGTGAAAATGTTATCTATGAAATAATCCTATATGAATCTTATACAGGGCTAATAATATATATAGAATTTGTATGGAAAACCTTTTTCATTAGTTTCGATAGGGAATATTTAATTTACCATAATCATGCAGTTTTCCAACATGAAACTAATATATTGTTCAATTTTGGTACTGTTTTTTTTCAGAACATTCTTCTCATGTGGGTCGAGTATAAAGACAATAAATTTATCCTAAAGTCGTATGTATTACAGCAAGTAACGTAACTCTTAGCTGGCTGAGAGCAATCTCCTGCCAAGTGACGACGTCATCATTGCCGTATCAGCATTTGTTCCTTTTAACCTCAATAATCTGCTTACACAGGCTTCATCTCGCGATTGCAAAGCAGGTTGCTGGAGAAAGGAATGCTTAGCCCGAACTTCTCATGGGCAAGGCAGACATGTCTATCCGTATGCGCAATGCAACTTGCAATCATTTTAAAATTAATAAACAAAATAAGGAAATAGAATTTCTATAACATCAAAATGAATTAATTTTTTCTGAACCTCATAGACATTTAGAAGTATCAAGATATATATGTGAAATATTTACTTGCAACATTAGCCTATTACATTTCAAGTAAAACATTCATGGGAAAATGTCACATTTTCTTGAAAAACCCAAAGTTTATTTAGAAATTCGTTACATAGTGGGTTTTTTTCGTTGCATCTCCTACCTATTAATAAAGTTTTTAAAAAATTAACCTCAGAGGATGCGCACGAGAAAATTGAATATGAAACTTTTGTTAGGGCACATAGAATCATGATTAATATTCTCTTTGACTCTTATGCTGCCTGGCAATCTTACAAATAGCTCCATTTTCCACTTCTTTGTCTAGTAACTTACTACCAGTAATATCGAATTTTCTTTGAGATTCGTATTGATATCTATTTATTTTTTTTATAAATTACGGATTATTTTACGAGTCATCATAGACCTGGATAGGTTCACTCATTGTTAATGCCATGGATAAAAAGTTTGTACAGCGGACTCTTCTGAATTCCAAAATATCAGCGAATTCATGTGGGTTAAGTCTGGTCTAAATGGCTCTCTTCCCTCCCCTGTATTTGGATGTTGTCTGAATTTACTTTGCCCTTGTGACAAGTATAATTTAACTTGCAGGCTGATTAATGGAACCTGGTTACAGTATCCTGCAGTACGAGAGTTTCACATCGCAACTTCAAAAAATCGTTCGTCGCAGCGGACGACTACAGTCAAGTAACAACCGCCTACAATGTGAAAGGAATTTCATGGACTTCTTCGACCGACACCGTATCTCGTCGTTAATCTCGTTTTAATGCGGAATGCTCCGGCGGCTGTCAGAATTCGACTACAAAAGGGACATACTTCCGACAATTACGACCCGAAGGATATTCAACTCTTTTTTACTTTGCTGGCGAAAAGGACTCGTGCTGGGGATGTTTTTTTATTCATCGCGAACGTAATCGTGTAGCTTAGGATGCAGAGAATAAGTATGAGCGCAAAATAGAATGTTGGACCCGCCCAGGCAAATTTTCCCCTTGTTTTTAACCATTGAAAAAGGCCGTTTCATTGGCTATAGGTGGTTGTCTGGAACTGTGTAATGGACGAAAAGTGGTTCGAAAGCTAGTTAAAAGTGAAGTAGTATAACCTCGGTCATGTATCCTATATATATATAAAGTATCATGTATCCTATATATAATTGATCACAAATAACAGTCGAAATATATCTTTGCAGTGTACGCAATAGGAATCTCTTATATAATTGATCATAAATAACAGAATCTAAATATATCTTTGCGTGTACGCAGTAGGAATCTATTTAAAGTGCACATATATTAATCATAATTATATGAATCC
Source organism: Macrobrachium nipponense (assembly GCF_015104395.2). Lineage (NCBI taxonomy): Eukaryota > Metazoa > Arthropoda > Malacostraca > Decapoda > Palaemonidae > Macrobrachium > Macrobrachium nipponense. The sequence goes on from NC_087211.1 coordinate 56,060,506, forward strand.
GTATACATATGTATAAACAAATCAGGTAGCCTATAATCAATCTGTTACCTTTTATCTTACCAATAATCTGCAGTTATATATGAGTTAGTATATTGATTAATGAATCAGATACTATATAACATTAGCATAAAAAGCAACGAATCAATCAGCATAAACATTAATAATTTTATCATTTCATATATGAAATTTTTTATCAGTTAAAATATGATTTTTATCATGTTAATCTTCATTCTATGCAATTATCAGAGTACATTAGTATTTTCTGTAGCATAAGTATCTCAATGAGATGAAGTGAAAAACTGTATCATTATATATATGATGTGATCACTATTATTTACCAATATCATTGTTTTATATTTTATTACTTGAATCAATTCATGTACACCATGAATTTTTATTTACTTATATATATACAGGCGGTCCCCGGGTTACGACGGTTCCGGCTTACGACGTTCCGAGGTTACGACGCTTTTTCTTAAATATTCAATGGAAAAATCCGTCCTGGGTAACGACGCTTGTTCCCGAGGTTACGACGCTGACGCTTCCGACGCTCCGAGTTAAGCGCGCTTTTAAAAAATGCATACTATGATAAAAATCCTTTATAGTTTAGCACAGTATATTAATAAAATAAGTTTCTGGTTAGATTACAACAAAAAATTTTGGAAGATTTTAGTGATGATTTTCGACACTTTTTGTTGTATTTTTCTATGTTTTTAGGTGAAGCCGCCATAATTATGCGGAACTAGTTTCCGAGCGAGAATGAATACATGACTAGGATTTACATATAAACCAGTCCAAAAGCGCAAATAATGAAAAAAATCATTGATTGTTTCCAGTATAATAACTCCCCCCCCCAAAACCAAAAACGAAGTTTCTGCTTAGAATTACAACGCACAAATTCCAAGTATCCAAAAGAGAGGACATTATCCAGTAATTTGATCAGAAGGAGAAGTAGGAGAGAGAGAACGATGACGACTGAGGACGAGAGAGAGAGAGAGAGAGCGACGAGAAGAAGAGAGGCGTCTTCCGACGCTTGGCCGAGGTTAAGGACAAAGAGAAGTGTTCGTTTTTCGTTAACGGTTTTGAGATTATGATGATTTTCGACACTTTTTATTTTTTGGGTTGTATTTTTCTATGGTTTTTTAGTGACGCCTCAATATGCGGGAACTAGTTTTCCGAGCGAATGAATACATACTAGTTTACAAATATAACCAGTCCAAAAAGCAGCAACAAATAATTGAAAAATCATTGCTTTGTTTCCGAGTAAATAAATAAACAAAACGAAGTTTCTGCTTTAGATTACAACGCAAATTCCAAAGTATCCCAAAGAGAGACATTATCCCAGTAATTTGATCAGAAGAGAGAGGAGAGAGGAGAGGCGTCTTCCGATGCTCCGAGTTAAGGACAGAGAAGTGTTCGTTTCGTTAAACGGTTGAGATTATGATGATTTTCGACACTTTTTATGTTGTATTTTTCTATGTTTTTTAGTGACGCCTCATATGCGGAACTAGTTTCCGAGCGAAAAATGAATACATACAGTTTACATATAAACAGTCCAAAAGCGCAAATAATGAAAAAATCATTGCTTGTTTCAGTAATAATAACAAAACGAAGTTTCTGGTTAGATTACAACGCAAATTCCAAGTATCCAAAAGAGAGACATTACCAGTAATTTTGTCAGAATAGAGAGAGATAAGAGAGAGAGAGAGAGAGAGAGAGAGCGAGAGAGAGCGACCGAGGGATGAGACGAGAGAAGGTGAGAGGAGAGAGAAGAGAGGAGAGGAGAGAGAGAGAGAGAGGAGAGAGGGACTTTCCGACGCTCCGAGTTAAGGACAGAGAGTGTTCGTTTCGTTAACGGCCTCTGACTCATGCCAGTAAATGTTTTGTTGATACTAATAATATAAGCCTATTTAAAGATACGTTTACTTTAATTAGTCTATATGATACGTAAATAGTAATCAACTGTTCTTGTAGACCCTCAATATTTGGCAAAATCGAAGTATCCAAAGAGAGACATTATCCAGTACGTAATTTGATCAGAGAGAGAGAGAGAGAAGAGAGAGAAGAAGAGACGAGGAAGAGGAGAGAGAGACGAGAGAGAGAGAGAGACGCTTTGGCAACAATGGTCTCGGGGGTTTTTATAGCTTCCTTCTGCTTGATGATCGTGGATATGCTGATGATCGTGGATATTGTAGAAGGATTTCGACCATACTCGTTGCCAAATCGACGATACGAACGCCACGTTCATGCTTTGCTATAATTTCATGTTTTGCTTCCATCGAAATCATTTTCTTGGGTTTTTCTTATCACCTGCTTTGTCTTTAGCTTTGAGACCCATGGTTAATAATAAAATAGACAAAATAACACGAAAAATAGGTCGCAAATACAACGAACTAAACAACGACGTGTTAACATGCAGCACCAACAAATAAAAAACAACAGACTGAACGCCATTTTATCGGTCGCCTATACAACTAACACTCATCGCAAAATCGTATCTCAAATATTCGTTGTATATCAAAGCTTGTATTTTCGCAAATTTTCTGTTATATCTCAAAACATTCGTATAGGGCAATCGTATGTCAAGTTTCCCAATGTAATTTGATCAGAGAGAGAGAGAGAGAGACGCTTGGCAACAATGGTCTCGGGGATTGACGTAACGTTTATTTTCTGAACAGATAGGACAGAGAAGTGTTCGTTTCATTAAACGGCCTCTGACTCATGGCAGGAAATGTTTTGTTGATACTAAAATATATAAGCCTATTTAAAGATACATTTACTTTAATTAGTCTATATGATACGTAAATAGTAATCAGCTGTTCTTGTAGCCCTCAAGATTTTGCAAAATCACTCCAGGTTGTACATAAAACTTCAAGAATGTAGTGTCACCAGAGGATTACAATAGTTTTTACCTTCAAGAACCAGCATTCTTTTATGAAAATAACTCCAGGTTGTACATAAAACTACAGAAACAACATGTAGTGTAACCAAGGATTACAAGTAAGGTTTTTATAACTTTTTTATTAGTTTAAGACATATTTCCAAGCGTCGTTCCGGCTTACGACGATTTTCGGCTTACGCCGCGTCTCAAGAACGGAACCCCCGTCGTAACCCGGGGACTGCCTGTATATATATATTCACATAGTGTCTGTATCACACTCCTATAAGTCAGATGCAAGTCAAGTTTGAGTAATATTCAGTGGTTGGTTTGGTAGCTGACCGAGCTGATGTAAGTGTTTACATAATAAAAAGGATTTGAATGTTAGTCCATATATAAAATACTAAAACTAAAGAGGTCAACCAGATTGCTTGCAGGAATGTGATCAGACTAGAGACGCTAAAGATGACGTATACAATAAGTATGTAGGCTAAGTTGACATGCCGTCACCTGTAGTCATTCAATTGTTATAAACATTAGTCTCCAAGCTCCCTGCTTGAGACAACTACCGCATACGTGATCTGTAGCGTGTCTCATTGATTGTGTGTTCGTATGAAATTATGTCATTGTATGTATGTTCATATGTTCGAACTACTGTCTGTTCCTTCATAACTTGTAACAGAGATGGTAGACAGGCAGAAGAGAGTTAGCTATCGTCATTAGAAGACCTGTACCATCTTTACCTAAGCTTTATCATGTAGAGGAATAGATTAGCCATTATCATTGGCAGAAGCGATCAAGCTATCGTTAATTAGAAGACTTGTACAATCATATCTGATCTTCACCATGTAAAACTTCAGAAGAATATATAATTCTTTATACTTAGTGTTTTCTACAAGAACCTCACCGAACCATGAGTTTAACACATCGTCGTAAAGATAATACCGACTTCGTAAGTGATCTACAAAACCCCAGACACTCCATTGAAGATGGAAGTGCAATACCAACCGACTTAGCGTATAGATTATCGCTAGTCTAACATTACCTCATAGGGCGCCTTATCATACAAGGCACAAGCCCTAATATATATATATATATATACAGTGGGTGGCCGTATTCGTGTTCTACGGATTCGCGGACTTGCACATTCACGGATTCTCTCGGGAACATTGGGAAATTCGTCCATCGCAGTATTTTTTTTTTCTATGAGAAATATCCACAAATTTCTGGTTTTTTTATCAATTTCATCATAATATGCACTTTTTGTGATAAAACTATTATAAAAACCAAGTATGAAAATTTTTAGTGGTTTTTCATGAGTTTTAACTAACAAAATAGGCTGTTTTTAGCATTTTTATAGGGGTTCCAACATTCGCGGGTTCTAACTATTCACGGGGGGCGGGGGGGTCTGGTACGCATCCCCTGCGAATACGGGGAGACCACTTTATATATATATATATATATATATATATTATATCTAATATATATATATATATATATATATATATATATATATATATATTATACATATATATATAGATATATATATATATATATATATATATATATATATATATATATATATATATATATATATATATATATATATATATATATGTATATATATATATTATATATATATATATATATATATGTATATATATATATATATATATATATATATATATATATATACTATATATATATATATATATATATATATATATATATACACACATATATATATATATATATATTATATATATATATATATATATATATATATATATATACAGTGGGCCCCCGTATTTGCGTTCTCCGGATTCGCGGATTTCTCTTACTTCTCTTGAGAGAGAGAGAGAGATACGTACGTTATTTGAGGTAAAACTCTGGAGGGGTATCATCTTTAAAAAGTGTGAATTGATCACATCTTCTGAAAGTACATTAACTGTGTTCTGTAATTACGTAGCATAGTACATATAGATTGTACCAACACTTTTCTCCGAGGTTAACAAAGTAATTTTCATAAAATGACAACTTTGTTATGTCTCTGACACGTTTTACTAGTTGATCATGGAGGTCTTATATAGGGATAAACATTATGAATTACATACTGCCTTTTTATATATTTTCAAAATATAAATAGCATACATAAAATCTCCATACAGATTTTACACTTAAAAGCATTAAAACTTATACTAATTGTAGTATACTAGTACATACTTCAGAAATTAAACAGTTTCTGAAAGGATATCATCTTTGAAAAGTAAAGTAACTTTGTGAATGGGTATCGCATCTTGTAAAAGCATGTATATGCACTATGCTGTAATTAGCTTTGTATCATATTTATGCATATACAAAAAACAAAAATACAGGAAAGCTTTAAAACTTAAAAATTTGCTTAATAAATTAAACAAACACTTTTGCAGGGTTTTACAGTGTTTCTGGAGGATTCGCAACTGTTCGCGCTATTATGAAGAACTTGTGTATGATAATTAGTTAGGTTCCAATGAAAAGTTCGTGCTATTGTGAATGTGCGCAACTCGAATCATGTAAGTTCGGGGTATTACTGTATAAATGTATGTGTTCAAAGGTGGGGTGAGGTGGGTGAATACCAACCGAGGGGTAGCACCGACTGGATGCTCTGGTTTGAAAACTATTTCAAATTTCATGCCAAAACTCACCGCCAACACAGCAATCATCTCAGCGAACAACACGAAAGCAACAGGTTTACGCCATCACGACGTCTGTGTTTATCAAGTCAGAAAATTGATTTTTTGGATGCCTGTTGTAATTTTTCACACTTACCATATAGTGCCTCACATCCCTGAATATGGTGTGAATATGGTTCAGGGGACTACCGACCATGAATATGGTTCAGGGGACTACCGACCATGAACATACTGGGAAACATCGACCCCCAATACAGATACGTGAAATTATGAATATTTTGAAATATTTTTAAGTTTTGAATATTTTGACATGTTGAATATTTTGGAAATGCATAAGAAAAGTGGAACAGCATCTTTTTGTGTAAAGTTGAAGGTGATATTTAGTGAATTCTGATGTCAGTATGTAAAAAACTGGAAATTTTTATTGGGTGGGTTCAACTCTACCTATTCATATGTCTAATGTCATTAAGTCTTTCTGATCTAGCCCACTGCCTTCTTGGAAGATTGATTTTCAGTGTCATTATGCTAAAAACATGAAATTTGGTTTTTGGAGGGTTCCTCCACCCGCCGGTCTGTGTTTCCCTGCGTTTTGGAATAGTACCGACCATTTCCCAAAAAAATTTTTTTAAGGTGCAAAATATGACACTATTCCCGAGTTAAGGATTTATGAGCATACCATAGGTGAGCCATGTTGTGCAGTTTGTTCTGGGCACATTGTGCACTCTCTAAGGTGCAAAATAGATTTTTCTGGGCTCAGCTCGTGTCGCTGCGCGAAATATCCTTTAATCTATTATTTCTAGGGTAAATGTACTAAACACACACAGAGAATAAATAAATAAAGAAAAAGGTCAGTATAACTGAACTCGCTCACCCTCCAAGAGGGTGTCGGTATGAACACTATGGCGAGTGAGACCACTACCACGAGCCAAATGCCAAATAAGAAATTCTCCCACTACAAAATCCCCCCAAAGAGGAGAGCCGACCCACAGAGTGGGCAGCAACTACTACTACTCCATCCCATGCTCCGCCGACTGCTGCGCCTCTGGTGGCCATCCTTTTCAGTTAGCGCACACGATACACACGTGCCCTTTTTTTACTCGGTGTTTTTTGTGCCCTTTTCTTTGGATTTATTTACCATGGAGCGTGCAGCCATCGCAGCAGCTAAGTTAAGTACTCAGTGTTTATTGCTATTTGGTTTTTTTTTTTTTTTCCGGCCCTGAGCCCGTATTTGCCGTTTTTTAGGTATAAATACGAACTCTAGGTCGGAAGCATGGCAGCATGGTTCTGCCTCGTGGTGGGTTCTGTTCTTGGTCGCCCATACCCAGAACATCCCTTACTTAAGTACGCTCTATTTTAATTATCCGCTTTGTTTAGGGTTACGGTCTACACGGTTTTGTCATGCATGCATGTCTTTTACCTTATGTAGGCTCCTTCCATCCAGACCCTAGCCAACGCTCTTAGTATCGGCCCTCGGTCTTAGCTTTGAGTGGTAGACTTGCCTTCGGGTTAGTCGTACACTCCTGGATTTTTTCTCCTACTATGTTGTTTTCTTTCTTTCATTATTATTCATTTGAATTATTTATATGATATTTGTTTAGGTTAGTTAGGCGTCTGGCTTGCTTAGCCTAGGTTATGGCCCATAGGGCCTATATGCTACCGCTCTTCAGTTCGGTTGCTTCCCGATAGCATCTCTCTGATCAGCTGGTTATGTTTCTAGGCTTAGTTGTCTATTGTTTTGTTTTTACCGCCCCGTGGTCACTACGTGATCACGAGGCAGCCAGACGCCTGTCCAGTCACCTTCCCCCCCCCCCCCCTCCCGCTCTTCTATAGAGTCGGGGGGTGGGTCGGTCCTGCCCATGTGCTCGCTCCGCATACCCGAGCCTGCCTCCCTCTCTCCCCCCAGGCGGAGGGAGTAGAGGGACGGGACAGACCCAGACTGGACTCGACCTCTCGGCTTCTCGGTCCGGCCCGGATGGTAAGGTGGGGGGGGACTGGCCTTTCCCCCCTCCTTCCGTGAGCTACTCCGTCGCTCCGTTTGCTAGCCCGAGTCTGTATGTCCTCTCGCTCTTTCCCACCTTACTAGGGCTCCTTTACCACCGGAGACCTGGCATCCAGCGGAAAGGTGCTAGTCCACCCAGCAGGGTGGACCGGAGCATACAGTTGGTCCCTTCTAACCACTCCGTCTCGCTGAGTTACAACACTCCGCCACGCACTGGACTTAGTCCGGTACGTTCGAGTTTTTAGGTTTAAGATCTATTATGTTAAACTAGTAAGTTTATCTTAAGTACCTTAAACCATCCCCACTCCCTTACCTGTAAGACGGCATCGGCGTCATCTCTTCTCGTAAGTCTCCGGCTAAATCCCGGAGCAGAGAGATCTTAAAGCTTCTGGGTCCGGCTCTAAGTCCTCGAGGGAGTAGATCCTCCAGGGAGAGATCTCACCACTCCAGAGGAGTCGTCAGTTCCGCTACCCTTGGTTCCGGTTCAGAGCCACCCTTCCACCTCCGCAGCAGCTCCGGCTTTGGACTCCAACGCTTGGTCTGTTACAACAAGTGGGCGATCTGGTTGGGTCTCTGAAAACAGCATGGAACAAATGATCTCTCGGTTGTCTGATAGGATTACCTCTCAGGACAACATTATAGCCGGACTGAGCCAAGCTCCACTAGCCTCTCCTCCACCTTTCAGCACAGGTGGAGCCCAACTCCCCCGTATGACTCTCTACCTCCGTTCTCAATGAACAACCCTTGGAGAGTTAGCGTCATACGCCCCCTTCCAAGAAACGGGCTTATCTCTATCCCGGAATGTGGAACTCGGAGGATTGAGGACTTCGAGTTCTACCTGGAAGACTTCAGCCTCCGTCTTCATCGGGCTACGCCAGGCTCACCGCCTCAGCCATGACTCGGGATGATAAAGTACCAAAAGAGACAGTCCTCTATTCACGTGACCAGGCTCAGAGAGGAATGGCTCAGGTGTCTAGAGGGACATGGATTGTTCCAACACGAAAATCCAACCTTTTAAGAGTCCGTTTACGATCTTTACAATGGAAGAGAGTACCTCCCCGCTCCCTTTCTTGACAAAGATCGCGACAACTACTATTCCAGCAGCCCAGAAGGGGGATTCCATGCCTCAGCTGAAGGAAGCAGATCCTACGTCTCCTTTACTTCCTTCAGCCGGTGAATGTGGGAAGATTTACCCAACACCTTCTCAGCTGGCAAACTCAAACCAGACTGTGCTATGGAGCAGTTTGGTGAGAAGCTACCTAGGCTTCCAGATAGCCTTATTCAGGCAGAATTCGATGCCAAATCGCGGTTAGCCAGGTCTATTAATTCCATGGCTATGACCGAGGTGGCTACCATTGCCTATGGGTCGGAGCCACTCTTTAAGCTTCTTACCAAATCTTTGACTCAAACGGTGCAGTCGGATATGTTTGAGTTCGCCACTGCTAGGACGAATTGTAGGAAACATGTCCTACAAGAAGCAACAATTCGGCATGAGCCGAATAAGTTGCTTACGTCAAGCATCTGGGGAGCAGACCTCTTCCCAGAAGCGATGGTGAAGGAGGTTCAGTCAGAGGCTACGAGATTGAACCAAAGCCTTAAAGACCGTTGGGGTCTTACGGCCAAGAGACGACAGGATCAAGCCGGTAAGGGTAAGGCTCAAAGGAAACCTAGACGTTTCCAGCCCTACCAGAAGAAGCAGCCACGCTTTTCTCAGCAAGTTCCGGCTGTTCCCTTGGTGCAAACAGCCCAACCTTCCACCTCAAAGGCTCAGTCGCAGCCGATTTATGTTATCTCCCCTCAGCCTCAGCCCTCCACCTCTTACGCCCTCTCTCCAGCCTACAACCAGGTCTTCGAGGGTCAAGCTTCACAGAAGTATGACCGCTCGGGTAAGGGAGGCAGAGGTAAGCGATCCTTTCGTGGGAGAGGATCGGGAGGTCCCTTTAATAGAGGAAAACATTTCAGGGGAGGCCGAGGAGGCTACCAGAACCAATGAGGAATTTCAGGTAGGAGGGAGGCTGTTTCACTTTCGCCACCGGTGGAACTTCAGCAAGTGGGCTCAGAGCATTGTGTCAAAAGGCCTGGGTTGGAGCTGGTTAGCGAGCCCACCCCCATCCAGACCTTTCCGCCAACTTCATTCCAAGGAACATGACGGAGTATGCAGAGGATCTCCTTCAGAAAGGAGCTATAGCGAGAGTCAAAAGGTTTAAAATTTCAAGGACGCTTGTTCAGCGTGCCAAAGAAAGGCTCACAAAAAGAAGGGTAATCTTAGACTTGTCCCGCTTAAACTTAGCCCATTCGCTGCGACAAGTTCAAGATGCTCACGATCTCGCAGGTGCGGACCTTACTTCCCCGTGGGGCCGTCACCACCTCTATCGATCTTACAGACGCTTACTATCATATCCCTATTGCAAGACACTTCCGTCCGTATCTGGGCTTCAAGATAGGAGACCAGACATTCTCCTTCAAGGTAGTTCCTTTCGGGCTCAACGTAGACCCAGGGTGTTTACGAAGCTGGCGGAAGTAGTAGTTCAACAACTAAGATCGCAAGGGGTTATGGTAGTAGCGTATCTCGACGATTGGTTGATCTGGGCTTCAACAGTCGAGGAATGCAACAGAGCAACACTGAAAGTGATTCAGTTCCTGGAATATCTAGGCTTCAAGATAAACAGGACCAAGTCAAGACTCACTCCAGAGTCAAACTTTCAGTGGCTAGGCATTCAATGGAATCTATCCTCCCATACTCTGTCGATTCCATCAACCAAGAGGAAAGAAATAGCGAAGTCAGTCAAGCAATTTCTGAGTCACAAACTGGCGTCAAGAAGAACTCAGGAAAGGATCCTGGGTTCACTCCAGTTTGCATCAGTGACGGAACATCCCTGATGAAAGCCAAACTGAAAGACCTAACCAGAATCTGGCGCTCACGAGCAAATGTCAGGTCCAGGGACAAAATTATCCTCAGTCCCTCTGATTCTAAAGAATCGACTCCGGCCGTAGGCGAAAGTCAAGAACTCTGTCGGTGTCAGTGCCCCTTCAGTTTCCTCCACCGGGGATCACCATCCACACGGACGCTTCATTAAGCGGTTGGGGAGGTTATTCCCCCCCAGTTCAAGAAGGTTCAAGGAACGTGGTCACCTCAGTTCCGTCAGTTCCATATAAACGTACTGGAAGCAATGGCAGTGTTCTTGACTCTAAAAAGGTTACGTCCGCCAAAGTACTCCCACATAAAGCTAGTCCTGGACAGCGCAGTGGTAGTACATTGTATAAACAGAGGAGGCTCCAAATCACGTCATCTAAATCATGTCATGGTAGCCATCTTCTCCCTGGCGGACAAGTTCAGTTGGCATCTCTCCTCCACTCATCATAGCTGGAGTGAGAAACGTCATAGCAGATGCTCTATCCCGATCAGTACCTCTAGAGTCGGAATGGTCACTGGACAACAGTTCGTTCCAATGGATTCTTCAGAGAGTTCCAGGTCTACAAGTGGATCTCTTCGCATCTCAAGCGAACCACAAACTCCCATGTTATGTGGCCCCCAACCTGGACCCTCTGGCCTATGCCACGGACGCCCTGGCTCTAGACTGGAACAACTGGGAGAAGATTTATGTCTTTCCTCCAGTGAATCTTCTCATGAAGGTATTGAACAAAACTCAGGACATTCAAGGGTCAAGTGGCTCTAGTAGCCCCAGACTGGCCGAAGAGCAATTGGTACCCTCTAATTCTGGAACTGGGTCTTCGCCCTCTTCGGATCCCCAATCCCAGGCTCTCCCAGTCAGTACAAACGAAGACTGTGTTCGATTCCTCAGGGATTCTCAAAACCCCTAAACTTTAGGGATTTCATGAAGTTTTGCAGCGAAAAGGGATGCGAATATTGACCCTCAAAATATTCTCTTCTTGGAATCCGATAAAAGAGATTCAACTTTGAGACAGTATGATGCTGCTGTCAAAAAGTTAGCAACCTTCCTGAGAGAATCAGATATTAGGATCATGACAATCAATTCAGCTATATCCTTTTTCAGATCCTTATTTGAAAAAGGCTTAGCAGCTAGCACGATTACGACAAACAAGTCAGCCTTGAAAAAGATTTTTCAATTTGGTTTCAACATAGACTTGACAGATTCCTACTTCTCGTCTATTCCAAGCGTGTGCTAGACTTAGACCTTCTGTAAGGCCTACGTCAGTATCATGGTTCTTAAACGATGTTCTAAAGCTGGCTTCAGAAACCAATAATGACACATGCTCGTTTATAATGCTCTTAAGAAAAACTCTATTTTTATTAAGCTTGGCCTCAGGAGCTAGAATTTCAGAACTGTCGGCTTTATCCAGAGATCCGGATCATATTCAGTTCCTTCCCACAGGGGAAGTGCTACTTTCTCCGGAACGTAGCTTTATAGCTAAGAATGAAGATCCTTTGATGAGGTGGGAACCATGGAAGGTACTACCCCTTCCACAAGATGTATCTCTTTGCCCAGTTTCAACCTTACGAGCCTTTCTGTCTAGGACCTCCTCATCCTCATCGGGTCCTCTCTTTAAGAGAGAAAAAGGTGGTACTTTATCTATTAAAGGCATCAGGCAACAAATCCTGTACTTCATTAAACAAGCCAATCCTGACTCTTTTCCAAAAGCACATGATGTCAGGGCAGTAGCCACCTCAATTAACTATTTCCAACATATGAACTTCGATGAGTTGAAAAAGTATACTGGATGGAAATCGCCGACAGTGTTCAAACGTCCATTACTTAAAGTCCTTGGAAGCTCTGAAATTTTCAGCAGTAGCAGCGGGTAACATAGTTTCCCCCGACTCCACCTAATCTTTAGTAGAAGATCCAGTCCTCCTTTTACCTGCCTCACCCAACAGTTCGTCTATTCCTTGCCTTGTTTCATCTACGGTCACCTTGTGTCTTAGCTGCTTTATGATGATGTGGTGGGTGTCCCTTATTTTTTTTTGCTAGGGGCACTCACAATTGATTATGGATATTGATCTCTTGGATGTCATCCCTTATTTTTATGCTAGGGGATACATCTTATTTGTAATGGTACGGGTTTGTATATTAAGTTATATACATTCCTTTATATATTATTGTTGAGTTTGTTTTGTTCAACTTATTATGTTAATTGCTCTGGATTTCTGATACATAGCTTTACACAGATACCATTTTGGTACATATATGCCATATTACCCCTGTATATATGTAAATTACCATTAAGTTAAGAAATATATTAGAATTAAGTTTAATTTAAGCAATATTTCTATTTTGTATCATTGTGTATATGTATCCTTATTAGCAATTATATTCTTTTATTTTTATTTTACCTTTTATTTGAGACCTCCTTTTATTTTGTTGATTTTGATTTTACAATCTTGTGCTATTTCTCTGGTACGATTTCGCGCAGCGACACGAGCTGAGCCCAGAAAAGGGATTTTGACGTAAGGAAAAATCTATTTCTGGGCGATTGGCTCGTGTCGCCAGCGAAATCCTGCCCTACCCATCCCATCGCCCAAGATTGTCTGCTAACTTCAGGATGGCCACAGAGGCGCAGCAGTCGGCAGCATGGGATGGAGTAGTAGTAGTTGCTGCCCACTCTGTGGGTCGGCTCTCCTCTTGGGGGGATTTTGTAGTGGGAGAATTCTATTGGCATTTGGCTCGTGGTAGTGGTCTCACTCGCCATAGTGTTCATACCGACACCCTCTTGGAGGGGGTGAGCGAGTCAGTTATACTGACCTTTTTCTTTTTTATTTATTTATTCTCTGGTATGTGTTAGTACATTTACCCTAGAAATAATAGATTAAAGGATATTTCGCTGGCGACACGAGCCAATCGCCCAGAAATAGATTTTTCCTACGTCAAAATCCCTTTTTTAGGCAATTTTTTCTACTAATAGATCGGTATTACCCCACCTCACCCGAAATATTTCTGCCTCACAATTAGGTCAAAGTACCTTACCAATTAGAGGAGTCTTTGCTTCCTTGGTTAAAGAACTTGAAACTTCCAATTTGAAGAGAGGATGGTAGAAAAAATCTATACTGTACCCAAGTCCTAAGCCAGCTTCCAAAAACTAGCAACAGATGCAGCAGCATTCCAAAATCTACATTAAAGGATACACATCTGAGATAACCTTTGTTGTATAAAACTAGCCAACATGCCGGCACATCGCCTAGGTTGGTTTGTTCCTAAGAGCTCACCCTACAAACACAGTTGCAAGTACAACACACTGATTGTGCTAGGTGCAGAGCTATTTAACAATGAGGTAGAAGTATAAACTAAAAGCGTCAGTCAACAGATTCATCTTTGGCAAAAGGAAGCAAAAGTGTAACAATACGAGCTATGCACCACTTGTAGGTATACTAAAGGAGATTCAATCAAATCTTGGTTGAAACCGAAGTCTAAGTCTAAAAGGAGGAACTGAGAGAGAGAGAGAGAAGAGAGAGGAAGAGGAGGGAGAGAGAGATGAAGAGAGACGAGAATGACGCGAGAGAGAGAGAGATAGAGAGAGAGTAGCAGAGAGAGAGAGGAGAAGAAGTAGAGAGAGAGAGAGAGGAGAGAGAGAGAGCAATCTATGACAAAGATGGCCAGCCAAAAAAAGCCAGGTGACACACCATGGAATGTCAGCAATGGCGTCACAGAATGCCAGTAGTAAGTACCGGACATCTGGCTGGGTAAGGAAGGTAGAAGGTTCTTGCATGTTGTCACCATGTAACGCTGACGACAGCTGGAGCCATGTGCACAACACTTCAGAGGTGATTACTGAGAAATGAGAGCTGTTCCATCACCAGGCTAACTCTAGATAAGTAGATGGCAAGAGGGGGGGAGGGTTATCATCTGTAATAATGTCTGTACTATTCCTAAACAACTCTACCAGTTCATATACATCAGTCACTCTCCCTAAAAAGCCAAACAACTCCTTTGGAGAATGTGTCAAACCCGAACCAAAAAGACATTAGAGAAGTGGCAAAGGGCATAGACCTTGGTCCCAAGACATGCCATGGTTCCTGTTCATGGAGAACACCAACAGACCCAGGGCACTACACTACAGAGGGTGAGCTACAGACAGATGCCAAGCTCTGACACCTCCCTCACATAAGGTCGATCACTATGGTGTGGGGGGGGGGGGGGGGGGGGGGGGGGGGGGGGGGGGGGGGGGGGGGGGGGGGGGGCGGGGGGGGGGGGGGGGGGGGGGGGGGGAGAGGGATCTTTGCCCTAATATACATATATAGTCAAAATTTCTAACCAAAATAAAAGAATATTCTCAATTACCTATTATTTTTCTCCTGAACCACATAGGTTTGATTGATTTATTGATTTTAAGCAAACATACCAAGCCCTAGGGCAAATACGTATGACCATTCAGTGCTTCAAATTAAACATTAAGATAAAAATTCATTAAATCTATAAATATAAAAAATTGTACCCAAATATATTGTCTAACAAAAATTAAATAAATCTGTAAAATCTGATAAAAGTTAAAGTTTCCAGCTTATAATGATTTTCGGCTTACGACGCATCTCAAGAACGGAACCCCCATCATAAGCTGGGGACTGCCTGTACTGTACAGGAGAAAATCAGCTCGAAATCATCAAAATTATTACATATGCCAATTCACACAATCTGCATAAGGACATAGCATGAAGAATTCTGACAAGAATGTAAACATTCCGATGTTACCTGGTGGGAAACAGGTGATTACAGACAGTCCTAGTGGGTTAGCCAATCATTTTCTTTTATTATTTTGTATGCAGATTGTGCCTACTGGCAGTAAGATATATGCTAACTTTAACAGTAGGTAAGATTCATTTTAAATAATGTAGTAAATTAAAGTGGCTTCACACTACCAGGACACAAAATAATGGGCGATTCTTCTTACGAAAGGAAAAAAATTGTATTTTACCTTAACTTAATGTTCAAAGATTTTTTTTCTTTAATAGTATATCATTCCATACAGTATTCTAAACTGAACATATCATCTATACTTAATTTCTTCTTGCTACTAGCTAAACTGAACATATCATCTATACTTAATTTCTTCTTGCTACTAGCTAATCTATTGAAATAGGTTTCACCGACTTTACCAAAACTTTTAAAAGTATACTGCTAAACTTCTTAGAGAACTACTTGTTTCTCTACGGAAACAAAAGAATGAAACTTCTTACCTGGAAATTGTTCAGGATCTATATGTGCCATTGTGTCAGGGCATGTCTTTCTAATATTTCATGTCTCAGGTCATCACTCATAAAAAAATGAGGTGGATTATTAGAGACCTAAGATGATGGGACATGGGCAGGCGTGGGCGGCAGTACATGAAATGGTGGAAACACCAATGCAGGCTGTGGTGCTGAAAAAGGTGCTGGAGAAGGTGCTGCAGCTCCAGCTGCAAAGTTTTGGTCTTGGGCAGTGAAGAAATAAGTCGTTCCTCCAACATTTTCGTGGTAGGTAGGCACACTGGAAGCACTACTTGCCTCTTCACCCGTAGCACTGACTTGAGGTGACCGTCTGCCTCTGGTGGGAGAACCTTGGGGGGATGCTGCTCTCTTTGAGGAGATGCTACAATGCCTCCTGGAGATGACCTTGTCATGGATGTAAAACCCAGTGAAGCTGATGTAGCAAGGCTAGGAGATCCTATGCCAGATAAAGTATGGAAGGATGGAGTTGAGGATGAATGGGCAAGGCCAGAATTTCCACTTGCACCTGGCACAAACTCTGTGATATTCCCAACAGATGACTGGAAAGATTATGATTATTATTAGAATTATGTCATTCAAAATTAACTTATTTATAGAAAAAAATTGTTTAACAAATGCACAAAAGATTAACTACTATTCACAAGCATTCAAGGTAATAGTTTTGATAAACCATCTTAAAAAATACTGTATACGTATTTGATTAGGTAAAAACACCAAAAAATATGATAAAATAAATTAAGTACTTGTTACTGTCAAGATATTTATAGACCACTGAATAAACTGATAATAACTTCTATGAAGAAACCATCATGTCTTTAAAAACTTATATTAACCCTTTAACGCCGAATGGGTATAATAAAAATCGTCTCCCGTATGCCAAAGGGGTCTCGGAGTGAGCGCCGAAGCGGAAAAAATATTTTTTTCAAAAAATCACAGCGCGCTTAGTTTCCAAGATTAAGAGGTCATTTTTGGCTCCTTTTTTTGTCATTGCCTGAAGTTTAGTATGCAACCATCAGAAATGAAAAAAAATATCATTATCCCTGAAGTTTAGTATGCAACCATCAGAAATGAAAAAAATATCATTATCATATATAAATAATGCGATATATGATAGCGCGAAAACAAAATTTCCTATATAATTGTATTCAAATCACGCTGAGCAAAACGGTTAAAGCTAACGAGTTAATATTTTTTGCTGTATTATACACTAAATTGTGATCATTTTGGTATATAACACATTGCAAAACGATCAAAGCAACACAGAGAAAATATTATCACAAAATGATGCATGTTTTTTCAAAAATTCACCATAAATCTAAATATTGTTCTAGAGACTTCCAATATGTTTCAAAATGAAGATAAATGATTGAATATTACTATACTGTAAGAGTTTTAGCTTACAATTGCAGTTTTCGACCCGGACGAGTTAAAGTTGACCAAATGTCAAATTTTTTTATGTATTTTTTTTATTACAAATATTTCAAAAAAGAGAAAAGCTAAAACCTTCAATTATTTTTTGTTGTATTCTACATGAAATTGCACACATTTTCATATATAAAACTCTACAAAACGCCTAATAAGAAACGGAGCAAATATTATGAGAATGCGACGTACACATTTCAGAAATTTGCGGCGGAGAATCCGTGCACGGAGGGAAGGAAAGTTTTTTTTTTTAAATCACCATAAATCTAAATTTTGTGCTAGAGACTTCGAATTTGTTTCAAAATTAAGATAAATGACTGAATATTACTAGACTGTAAGAGTTAAGAGTTTTAGCTTACAATTACGTTTTTCAACCATTTCGGTAGGGTCAAAGTTGACCGAACGTGGTTTTTTTTCTATTTATCGTGATTTATATGCAAATATTTTGAAAATGAAAAAAGCTACAACCTTCAATTAGTTTTTTTTGTATTCTACATGAAATTGCACACATTTTCATATATAAAACTTTATGTAACGGCTAATTTAAAATGGTGCAAACATTACGACAATCGGACGAAAAAATGTCTGATTTTTTTCAGAAGATTTACCGCGCGGACTTAAGGAAATTTTTTATTTTTTTTCATAAATTCACCATAAATCGAAATATTGTGCTAGAGACTTCATATTTGTTGCCAAATGAAGGCAAATGATTGAATATTACTAGAATATAAGTTTTAGCTTACAATTGTGTTTTTCAACCATTTCGGTAGAGTCAAAGTTGACCGAAGGTTGAAATTTTGGCACTTACCATTATTTATATGAAAATATTTCAAAACTGATAAAAGCTACAACCATGGGTTGTTTTTAATTGTATTTTGAATGAAATTGCACACATTTCCATATATAAAACTTTATGTAACGGCTAATTTAAAATGGTGCAAACATTACGACAATCGCACGAAAAAATTTATGATTTTTTCGGAAGAGTTACTGCACGGACATAAGGAAAAAGTTCTTTTCATAAATTCACCATAAATCGAAATATTGTGCTAGAGACTTCCAATTTGTTGCAAAAGGAAGGCAAATGATTGAATATTACTAGAATATAAGAGTTTTAGCTTACAATTGCGTTTTTTGACCATTTCGGTAGAGTCAAAGTTGACCGAAGGTTGAAATTTTGGCACATCATTATTTATATAAAAATATTTCAAAACTGATAAAAGCTACAATCATGAGTATTTTTTGGTTGTATTCTACATAAAATTGCGCACATTTTCATATAATACTCCATGTAACGGCTAATTTAAAATGGTGCAAAAATTATGTCAAAGTGACGAAATAATTTCTGAGATGTCACTGATACTTTTAGTGCGATAAGAAAGAAATTCGCGCTTGCGCGCCTGCGTAACGATTGTAAACAAAACAACGCCTTGATCCGTGAGCTCCCAGCATCCCCCAAGGCGCATGATTCAAAAGTTTTCGCTTGGTAGGCTTATAAGTATTTTTCCACAAATTTTTAAAAAAACTTTTTTTATCGACATACCATACGTCCAATCGGCACCCGACAGACAATTTATGTCGACGTTTAATACGTCCAATCGGTGTTAAAGGGCTAAGGTAATTACCAGTATGTATTAAAAAAACTATCAATTATAATTTCTACTATCATATAAATGGAAATAGTTTTAAGTTTTAACTATTTAACATAACACACTTCAGTCTAAAGACATTAGATGAAGGACACCCATTCTGGTACGTCTGAAAAGCTTCATACAGTGACGCACTCACTAATTCTTACTTCCTTGTAGGTACAGTCAAATCTAAGATTTCGTACACCTCTCTTTTTGTATGTTTCGGTTTTCATATACTTTTTTTCTACAAAATTTTGTCTTGGTTATCGTATGTTTCCTCGGTTTTTGTAAACTAGGAAATGCTCCATCCAGGGCCCAGTGCATGATTGGCCCGCATATTGTGCACCCAAACAAAGCATCCCATCTCCTTTCATGACCCATTCTGCTTTTGTGTTCGTTGTTTTTGCGCTTGTGCTTTTTCATTCAAATGCAACTGCTAATTAAGCCATCATGGGGCCAAAGAAAGTTCCTGGTGCTAGCCCTTCTATAAAAAATGCAAGAAACACTATAAAATTTAAGAAAGAACTAATAGCATGATGGAGGAAGTTGCAAGCCAATCTCAGTTAGAAAATGCCTTCAACAAGCACTGCTTTGAAAACTTCAGAAAACAAATGGGCATACATAATGTGCCTACTTCAGGGATTAAAGACACGTTTGCAAAGTGGAATGATGTGAAAAATTTGGTGGAAAATTATCATCTCAAGAGGGAAGTGGTAATCCATGTTTCCTGCATGTTTAATGACAACGCCGCGTTTAACTTTGGGCAAATTTTAAAGAAATATGACATTTTCATAATAAAATAGTTTTAGTTATACTTACCCAGTAATTAAATAGCTAAAGTTTCTGCAAATCAGCAGCTAGAATTTTCAAAATTCACAATTTGCATTATTTCTAGCGGCTTGGTGACAGGGCCCACCCACTTTTGTGGCTAGAGAGGAACAACTAGCTAGCAAACATGGTCTCAATTTGTTTATGCCCAGGTTCATGTGAGGGGAGGAGGGAGGGCTCCAATCATAATTACAGGGTAAGTATACGTAATTAAAACTTTATTATAATATAAAAATTTTATTTTTAATTCAGTAACTTACCCAGTAATTATATAGCTGATTCCCAAATTGACAGATGGGAAAACATGAACCCATCCATTGCAATAATGCCTGTTGTTCCTTACCTGATAAAAGAGCTGCTTCATGAAAACACTGCCTCTAGATGGTGCTCATTTATCTCATAGTCGTGTGGAGGTAGAGCTGAGGGTCGCCTACTATATAGTGGGTGTCTTGCAGCAAGGATGATTTCAACTGCTGACAAGAACAAGGTGCCCCAAGGGGCACAGTACATAACACAACAGAACAAACAAACGTCACCTAATGCTGCTAAAATTAAAGATACCACTGCCCAACCAAAATAAACTGGAGGGTATTCCAGTACACAGTAACCCCAGGCTCCCATGAAAACAAGCACTATAATTCAAGGCGAAAAAATGAAGGAAGGGATGTTTTCTATGCTTCCTCCCCCAACGCCACGCAATTACTATAGACAGTTTCAACTTCTCTAAGATAAAGTGATGCAACGACCATCTTACACCTCCAGAAGATTGTTTGCAAAATGGAAGAGAGAGATAAATTACGCTTAAAAGCCATAGACATGGCTATTGCCCTTATTTCATGAGCTTTCACTTTACAGAAAAGGAAAATTGTCCTCCCTTGAGAGGAATGAGCTTCTGAAATAAGATACCTAAGGAAGAGTGCCAAGGCATTCTTGGACAGCAGCCGTGTGGTATTCCAAATGGAACACCACAATGAAGACAACAGGCCCCTATCTTGGTCGCTCAGACCTACAATTTCCGGCAAGCTGTTAATCATGAAAGAGTGGGGCCACGGTCTAGAGATTGTCTCGTTTTTGGCTCAGAAGCCTAGAGAAAACAAGCATACTGTATTCTCTCCAGAAAAACCCTTTTTTATCTAAAGCGTGGATTTCACTAATCCTTTTAGCGGTAGCTAAAGCAACTGGAAAAAGGGTTTTTCTAGTAAGATCTCTTAACAGAAACTTGGTGCTTTAAGGTGCTTATGGCCCTGAGATTTGGTTAAAGGACCCAATAACTGGTCAATGGCGCCTGTCAAGTATGTTATGGTGCCATACTCTATTATTAGCTTCTTATGGCATTGATAACAGGCATCACAAATTGCCGATTTTATGGTACTAGACAAGCAACATAAAACTGGATCACCATTAACCGAGTCTGCCAATAACCAGGGACTGCCTGTATTTCATTGACAGATGTCTGAGAAGACGATACTCTCTTTTCTCTGCACCACATCCTAAAAGTGGTCCACTTAGCTCGGTATACTTTTTCAGAAGAGACTCGTCTGCAATTGGAGATGGCTTGTGCAGCCAACTTTGAAAACCCCTTCTTGCACATAAGCTTCCTGACAGTAAGAATGCAGTCAGGGCCAGAGAAGACAACCCTTGAAGGAAACGCCAAGAAGTCTTGGAAAATCCACCAGTAGTTCGATGAGGTCTGGGAATCATTCCTTTGTCAACCAAAAGGGTGCTATCAAAATCATGGACACATTTTGGGGTTCCCAGAATTTGTTGATCACTTGTCTGACCATGGACAGGGGAGGAAAGGCATACTGATGTTTCCCCGACCAATCTTGTAGCATGGCGTCTGTTGCCCATGCTAGGGGATCCGGATCTGGAGAAAAAAACAGTGGAAGCCTGTTATTTCTTGATGTGGAGAACAGGTCTAAGAATGGGGCTCCCCACAACTTCCACAGGCAACTGAATTTGTCTGCTGAATGTTGAGTTTCCCCTGTATAAACCTTATCATTTGTGGTATGATTTTGGTCTGCCCACAGGAGGAGCTCTTGATAAAACTTACTCCTGGCAACTGAATTTGTCTGCTGAATGTTGAGTTTCCCCTGTATAAACCTTATCATTTGTGGTATGATTTTGGTCTGCCCACAGGAGGAGCTCTTTTGCAGTCTCGTAAAAAGAGAATGAATGAGTCCCCCCTTGATTTTTTATGTATGATAGGTCAGTTGTGTTGTCCGAATGTATCGTTACAACTTTGCCCGCTACTATCTCTTTGGAATGTTGAAGACCCAGGTAAATCACCTTCAACTCTTTGACACTTTTGCACCAATTCTCCTGTTCTCGAGACCATCGTCCCAACACTGTCCCCCAGGACTGCTCCCCAACCTGGACTCAACGCACCTGAAAAGAATTCTAGGTTTGGGTTCACTGGAAGGAGGGATTTTCCTTCCAACAGCCTGCTCTTTACCTTCTTGAATAAGGGTGGATAGTCGATGAAAGGAACGAGTATCCTACTCTTAGCATCTCTACCACCCACTGCTCTGCTCCTCTTCTGTTCCATTCTTACCAGAAACGATGGAGCCTGGCACCTACAGCTGCACAGGAAAAACTGTTCTCATTTCTTAGGATCAGGCTTGGAGGACAATTCTTGATTGCTTTGGATGGAAAGCGAACATTTCCTCTTGTCTTGGGTTGCTGTCTCTGTTTTCCACCACGAAAGGGCAACCATTGCAAGGGTGAAGTAGACTTAAATACAAAAGATGGAGTCTCTCTGGAGCGCTTGGGGATTGCGTGAGCAAATCCTGGAGTATCTTCTTCTGCAAGTCGGAGGCAATTCCATTAACGACATCCTGAGGGAAGAGGAAGTCGAGAACTAGAGGTGAGAAAAGGAGAGGTGATTTCTGGGATAAAATAACTCCTTTTGTCGTGAAGGAGCACCACAGTTCATGCTTCTTAAGGACCGTCCAAACTAGAGAGAACTCCTAAGAAGTTGGAAGACACAGATAGAGAAATTGCAGAAGAAGAATCCTGAATTTTCTTACCAAAGGTACCAACAAACCAGTCTATAAAGCTAACAACTTTGAAAATCTTAAAACACATTTCGAATGAGGATGTCAATCTCGGCCGGAAAAAACATCACTTTCGCTGCCGTAACGCCGATCTCCGAGAAGAATCAATAAAACCTAAGAAGTCCCCTAGGGAATAGGCAGAAACACCCAAAGAAGGAGACTCTCCAATGCCATAATAAGAGTGCCTTCTCTTAGTCAAGCAAGAAGGAGTGAAAGAGAAGGCAGCCTTCCCTTGTGCCCTCTTGGCTTCTAACCAACTTTCTTGGCTGAAAGAGAAAGCACCAACTGAGGAAGATAAAAAGAATCTGAAGAGACAGTGCACATCTGAAGAGTTGTAGCAGGAGTGACAAGAGAAGCTGGCTTGAAAAAGTTGGGATAACTTTTCTTGAAAAACTGTGAAAAAGCACCATAGGCACTCAGCACCTGAGAATCTTTGAAGCAAGCTCTTCCTCTCCAGCTGAAGACACAGGGGACAGATGAGGGTCGGCACCGAAAGAGGAGACAAAATACGAGGAGCTGCAGGCAGAACTGGTGCTGTAAGAGGCTAAGGTGCAGGTAAGAGAACTGGAGCTACTGGGAGCCCAGGTGGACAAGGGAGATTCAGCGCTACTGGGCACTCCTGTGCCTCTGGAGGCTCATGCGCTGATGGGTACCCATATGCCCTCGAGGGATTCGGGATTGAAATAAGCTAAAAGACTACACATACTGGAGGCAGGAGATAAATTGCACCCTGGCATCACTGGATGCTTGTGAGATAAATCACAAATCTGAACTTGGCGCTCCACTTCTTGGGAACTGATACAGCTTAAATAGCCACATACGGGGGATGCGTACCAGACCCCCCGTGAATAGTTAGAACCTGCAAATAGTTGGAACCCCTATAATAATGCTGAAAAGAGCCTATTTTGTTAGTTAAAACTCAAAAAACCCACCAAAAATTTTTATACTTGGTTTTTTTAATAGTTTTATCACAAAAAGTGCTTTTTATGATGAAAATTGATAAAAAAAAAAAAAAAAAAAAAAAAAAAAAAAAAAAAAAAAAAAAAAAAAAAAAATTTGTGATTATTTCTCATAGAAAAATACCGCGAATGTGCGCATATTCCGTGAATAATGTGGGAAACGTTCCCAAGAGAAATCCGCGAATGTGTGAGTCCGTGAATCCGGAGAAAACGAATACAGGGGATCCACTGTACTGCGCTTGGACATTTCCGTCTCAAACAGGTCTGGAAATTTTCCTTCCTTATGTTTACCAGGAGAATCTCCCAAAGAAAATTCCTTTGGGCTGTCCCAGAAACTATAAGAAGGTTTATCCTCCTTACCCTTCTTAGGCAGAACCTGAGGGGAAGGAGAAAATTCCACTGCAGACCTTTCAAGCTATCAGAAAAGTCACTACCTTGCCGTTTCTATAGGTTCAACGCATCCGAGCTCAAAGAAAAACAACGAGCACTGTAAAAGATGCCTTTCCAATGGCTGTCTTTTGCAACCTGGGAAACACCAATAGGTGTGACTGAGGGGCAGACCCCACTGACCTCTCCTTGGGCTTCCGGTACGACTTCTCCCAGATGTGGGGGGTCAGGGACCTTTGCCTAGGAGAATTGGAGGGACAGACAGCCAGCTCCTCACTAACAGCTTACCTTTCTCTTTATCAGGAAGCATATGCAATGACTCCCCTAACAGATCCATAGAGTTAGCTAGTAGCTCAAACTTCGCAGTGAGACTGGCAATGGCACTGGAATCAGAAGCATGGAAGCCGAGAATAGCATTAGGTGGGATAGAGGAAAGACTGAGTGTGGGGGACAAAACAGAAATAATAAGTACTTCTGAAGAAGACTCCTGGCTAGCTAACAACCTTATGAGCCTGGCGGTAGCCTTACATTTCTTATCTTTCTCAAACTTTGAACTGTAAGATGATAACACCATCCAATGTCCTTTCTCACAGCCTCTGGACTCATTACACATCATTCAACAGTGCAAATTTGATCTCTACATCTATGAGAGTCACACTTTTCTGAAGTTAGCTGTGTATTGCAGCAATAACGGACACTCGGCACAGTTGAGTCAGACAAATTGGCTAGGATAAAGCTAAAAAAGAAAAAAACATGACTTAAAAACCTTACAAAACTTGGTCAAGTACAGTGGGCCCCCCATATTTGTGTTCTCCAGATTCGTGGACTCACGCATTCACAGATTTTTCTCTGGAACATATCCCCCCATTATTCGAGGAAAATTCGCCTATTCGCAGTATTTTTCTATTTGAATTATCCACAAATTCCTGTTTCTTTTTATCAATTTCATCATAAGATGCACTTCTTGTGATAAAACTATTAAAAAAAAAGCCTGGTATAAAAATTTTGAGAGGGTTTTTCTTGAGTTTTAACTAACAAAATAGGCCGTTTTAAGCGTTTTATAGGGGTTTCCAACTATTCGCAGGTTCTAGCTATTTGTGGGGGGTTCTGACACGCATCCCCAGCATATACGGGAGGACCACTGTACTGTGAATTATGTAACTAGCTAATAAGTGCTGAAAGGCTAAGACAAAAGAATCATTGTACTTCACCAAAGGTACTGCAAAACCCTGCGAATGATGAAATACAAATTCACACATACCTACAGCTTACAACCTTTGTCGAAAGATGGTAGAAATAAACTGAACTTCTTTGCCGAGTTATTTATTTATCCCCGGTAGTGGGCAGGGGTACCGACATGCACCAAATCAAAAGAATCGCTACCGTGATTTTAAAATTCTACCTAACAGTACTTAAAAATTCTTAGCTATGTAATTACTTGGCAAGGTACCTAAATAAAATCTAAGAGATTCTGATACGGAAGACTGAGAAAAAGAATTCATAGTAAAAAAGAAACCAAAATCCAGATGATCCAAACAAACCAAACTTCAGAGCACTTGTCCAAATGGCCTGCCATGTTCATGGACAGAAGAGAAGCATGACAATAAAAAAATTGCTGCCTTGTCCCCACCTTACAAAGAGTTGGGGGGTTACTGTTAGGAGCATTCGTTAACTACTGCTTCAATTTTAACACTTGTTGAACTCATGCCAAATAGTCACAGCTAAAGCTAACGATAGAGGGATGTTTCACCTTAGAAAATCTCATTAGTAAAACCAATTAGAAACATTAATTCTGTGCAGAACACCAGTTCTTGTTGAAAAATGATATTTCTATAATAAAATAACAATTTGTATATACTTACCCTGTAATTATATAGCTAAGAGATTTCTAATCGACAGCAACCTAAATTCAAAATTCTGATGGCTCAGTGTAGGTATACAGTGCCGTCCCCCCACGGCAACACTAGGAACGACTTGGCTAATCACATCATTCTGTTTTATGTATAATGTCCATCAGAGGGGAGGTGGGTGGGCTCCGATCATATAATTACTGGGTAAGAATATACAAAACCTTATTTTATTATAAAAATATCATTTTTGTATATGGGATTTACCCAGTAATTACATAGCTGATTCTACACTGAATGGAGGTGGGATCATGGACATATTCTACTCCAAAGCATTAAATCATGCAACGAATTTGTAATAAAAAAGTTGCTAACATTGGAAAAACAATGCTTGTCGTCCCTATCAGTTAGAGAGCTATGCAGGTGAATAGTTACTGCCTCTGGTTGGCGCTCATCTTAACTTGTAGAGGTGTGGCGGTATAGAGCCAAGGGTTGCCTCCTACTTGGGGAAACTTTGCAGCGAGGAGAATTCTCCTATGGCTAGCAAAGTATGATAGGTGCATGCCCTTCCCCTGGGCGCAGCACCAAAATAAAACAACCAGAAAACACTGACGACTACACTGATATTAAGTCAAGACCCATCCACTGAGAGTGGTGGGTGCTCCAGGTACACTGTACCCTCTGGCTCTCCAAACTCAGCACCTCACTGAAAAGGTGAAGAGATAACAATAGGAGAATATACAATGCTTCCTTCTGCGATGCCATGCCAGCCACTAAAATGGTTTCGAGATACTGAAAAAATCTGACACTTTTTAAACCTACATAAGACATAAGTGAAGATCGCTCACGCCTCCGGTACAATGGCAGAATGGGCGTAAAGAGCAAATAACACCCGAAAACTAAGGAGGTAAAGGTTGTTCTTACATCCTTAGCTTTGTTTCAAAGTAGGCCAAAAAACACTCCACAATAATGTTTTATACATGAAGTCCACATAAACTAAAAAGACAAAATATTTAGACAAAGAGAGGTTCTGGGAAGAACAACTCTCTTCATACTGGAAGTCTTCTGTCACTCCTCTTCTGGGTGAACAACTACTAATTGAACACTTTAAGAATCAGAAAAAGAATGTTAGACAAAAAACCGCTGTTTGTTTGAGAAAACATTTTGAATTATCGCAGTGGCCTATGGATCAACTGCGATGAAGCAGACTTACGAACTTCTGTTGCACCGTGAGGTAAACAGAAAGATGATAATGAGTCTAAAGAGACATATCTCTGGCCAATGATTCTCGCAATGGCAAATGTGGAGTACAAAATAGGAACCATAAGCGAGATTCCAAAGCCAATCAGAGACTTAAATCTGTGATGGTCAGCCTGAGATCTGAATTAGCAGTTAATCCTTGACAGCAGAGAAACGATACTAATTCGAAGTTTCGAACAAACAGTCAAGCACAGAAACATCCAGTCAGAAGCAGTACTGTAGGCTGAGTTGCCTGGTAGCACATTCCACCTTAGAATGTGTTCGTTTTGTAGAGCCATCAAGTGCATGACAGATACCCTTGAGCACCTACATGCTAACTGCAACAAGAGGGAAAGAAACCCCCTTGTTTGATGATAGTTCCAAATCTGTGGTGTTGTTGCCAAAACATCACCAAAATCAAAATCAGAATCGGCAACTCTTGGAAGGCCCAGAAGGCTGTCCTGAGTTTCAGGAACTCAAGAGAAGGTATTATTTGTCTTGGTCACACACCAGAAGAATTAAATTACAGGCATATGTCTATTACTCGAACAGTACAACTGATGACACACGAATGTCGCAAGAATATACAAGTATAGTCACCCCTCAATAAACGCAAGGGTTACGTTCCTGGAGAGCTTGCATTAATTAATCATATTTTTCCCATATAAAATAACAGGAATAAGGGGGGTTACGTTCATGGTCTTGGGGAATGCTTTGCTTTTTGCTAAATACAACCAAATTGGATAACAGCAACATCCGTCTGGTGTATTTCAACCTATGTACAATAGAAAACAATTACTATAGTTATGTTATGAACGATGTTATGTAGAATAGGACAAATATATTTTTATGTAATAACTTCATTTGCGATAGATCGAAGATCAGCAAGGAAATATGCTGGTAAATTAAAGCAAGTTGTAACTGAAGCTAATAAAACTGTTCAAGCTGCTAATGACTTATCGTGCATCGCCAACAAGGATAAAACTCCAGTCAAGTTATGCCATCAAACACAACCACAGATAAAATAGAGAGAAAATCATTTTAATCAAAACTACTGGGCTTGAAACAACAAATTTTACTGTTGTTTTCAAGCAAATAAAAGGTAAATAAAGTAAAGCTTGTATTAAGATGAAATCAAGTTAAGCTAGGAAACGGAATCAGGTTTTTTTTTTTTTGGTTTTTTTTTTTTTTTTTTACACAATGATGATGCTTCCGACGCAATTTGTTAATGAAAAAATAATTTAGTTCACAACAAGATTTATTCAAGCCATATTTCGACATAAAAATTTGTCATATAACAAAAAATAACCTTGTTTCATATAAGCAAAGTATCTTGATATTCTTTTATGCTAACTAGAAGCAAGAAAATTCGCACAGAACTGAGTTAAATATGGAGAGATAAACTCTTATTTGCCATCAGCTGAATTTCCAAACCAAAACACTGACTGCTATGTTATTACTTTATAACACAATATTAGAACACATACAATATTATTGGCTACAGTGAAGTACGTAACGTATAACTTTTTGAAAGATTCATGGAAAAGATGCACATTACGTATTTGATACGTGTGTAATCATAAGTAGCCATCAGAAACATGACATCGCTTGATCATGCACGTGATTTTTTTTTATTTTTTTATTAATAAATAAATAAAATCTTTTGCTTTATTAATCACTAAACAAAGTTTTTCCCTTTATTAATAATAAATACATACTGTGTTATGTCTTTGTTTATGGCGACAGCCCTCATCTGCAGTGCTGATGTGCAGGTGATTTGAAAACAATGCTCAGGTGCCAATTTACGTTAAATACAAATTTTCGCGTTTTTTAAACATTTTTGAATATTTTCTAACTTGTGTTAAACCGAACGTTAATTAAACATGAGTTAATTAAGAGGTGACTGTATGTATATTCGTAGGCTCGTGTCGACCGAATGTCAGCCTAATTTTTCTTCACTTCGAAGAGAAAAAGAATAAGGAGTAGAAGCAAACCTCCTTCATTTTCTAATGAAGAGAGTGAAGGTGAAGCTATCCTGAAGGAAAACTTCTATGGTAATAACAGGACACTGAAGACGACTAGTTCACACCGAAATGGTTATTCCCGAAAACGGGAACACTGACTGGAAAGATCCCATCTGAAATCTGGGGAGAGTAATCTGTAGATTTCCTCTTATTCAGATGACTGCTTTTGTCTGCTCTTCTTGGAACTAGAGGGAGTGTGCAATAACACGTGATCATCAACTTGTGGTGATGATAGCAAAAGGTTGCTTAGGATGCCTCCAATGTCTGGGCGCTAGTACAGGACGTTCAATATTAGTATGTACTAATTTAGTAAAAAAAATTAGTATAATAAGTGACCTTTCTTTAATTCGATGACTAATGATGTCCAGTTCAACCGAGGGGGAAAAACTCCCATTAGACTCCCTTCTGACGAATCAGCAGTCGTGAGATGAAAATTGACAGAGAAGTTGGACAAGCAGGACTGCTTGGGTTCGAGGCTTCATCGACTGAATACCTCATCTTCTGGGGACGAGAGACCAAAGAATCACGTCATCGACACGATTTAATGGGTGATGAACCATTAGAATAGGATTAAAATGACAATTTGTCCAAAATTGCATTTTTCCTAACTATACAAACCTGAGGTCCTTTTACAATAGGAAGGTTACTAGCGGCAGCTGGATAGGTCGTAAGCTTTCGAACAAGGGGTTCGGTAGTTAACAGCTTGTCCGACAGGCGCACGCCGCGTGACTGGGAGGCAAACAATCACTTTTGCTTTAGGCCCAAGCAAAAAATGACAATTTGTCCAAAATTGCATTTTTCCTAACTATACAAACCTGAGGTCCTTTTACAATAGGAAGGTACTAGCGGCAGCTGGATAGGTCGTAAGCTTTCGAACAAGGGGTTCGGTAGTTAACTGCTTGTCCGACAGGAGCGCGCGCGCGACTGGTAGGTAAACAAATCAATTTTGCTTTTGGCCCAAGCAAAAACTGCAGAGTGAGGGGTGGCATGAGGTGGGACTATGTGTAAAAGGACCTCAGGTTTGTATAGTTAGGAAAAATGCAATTTTGGACAAATTGTCATTTGTTCCGACACGGCATACAAACCTTCGGTCCTTTTTACAATAGGAAGACTCACTTCTTGGTGGGAGGAATCTGAGTCTTTTGTGAACAGACTGGTGTTCGCCCAACCTTGGAATGCCTCCCTGGTCGTAAGAGCGAGGGAGGGTCCAAGCCTCTGTCCGATTGATCGGGGTGGTGCACCACCGCAGGATCAATGGTCAGACCTCTGGACCAAGTACTAAGAGAGAGGCAAGCGTATCTCTTCGTACCAGCAAACAAGAACAAGTTCCTATTTGCAAGAGGCAACATAAAGTTATGGTTTGTCTCTTGTTGGCATCCACTTCCCCCCCCTTCCCCCCCCTTAGGTAGGAGTGGTGGATATTCGTCCACATCCCTAGTGAAAGGGATAGGATGGGCTCTGTCGAGTAGCTCACCGCATCTCGTCCTTATCCAGCAAGGTGATGACCGTATCCCTCTACCCACAGGTAGAGGGGGAGAAAAAGATAGGAAGAGAAGCCAGTCACTCTCTCATTCACTTATCTATTCTTACAGTCACACCAGGACGATGCTGTTCAGCCTGCTAGGGTCTGGTTAGCTAGACAACGTGTTGAGCAGCCACCACGGGTCCTAAGGAAAACGATCCAAGGACCTGTGGGCAATATCCAAAAGGTAGAAGGAGGTGCCAGTGGTCTGGTTGTACCAGACCCCTGCCTTCAGTACCTGCGCCACGGAGAAGTTCTTGTGTAACTCGAGGGAGTTGTACTTCTAGGTCATCTTGGTGCTGACGAAGAGTCTTCAACACTCAGCCTGGGATGTCGAGTTTCTTCAGAAAGCGCGGTCGCGCTTTCACAGGACAAAGCAGCATCTCCTTCGCATCGAAGGCGGTGAAGTCCATTAGGGAGGGGATTGTGAAGGACTCTAACCGATCGTCAGGAACCGAAGGGTTCAGAGGTCTTCGCTACGAATTCGGTACGAAATCGAGCGTCACGAATCCCCATCCCCTGATGCTTGACTTCGCAGGAAAAGTCATGCAATTACCTCAGAGGAAAAGAAGGGAATGGTCGTATGACCTATCCCTCTTCTCGACTTCGGTGATGTCCTGTACCCATACTGGTCTATCCGTCTGCAGCGAAGTTGTTCTTCTCGGTAGTGGGATAGGACACCGACACTCAATGGTGGGTGTCGATGGTATGGGTACTGTGACAAGCCGTTAGGACGAAGAAAAGACTGTTATGGAACAACCGAACTAAGTCCACAGCGAAGTTTCGTAACAGACTTGGGCGCTCTGACAGCTGCCGACTGACTGCGTTCGGTAGGAGGCAAGTTTGTCCAAGCACCCGAGCAAGTCACGTGACCTTCGCCTTAAAAGGGTTATGCCAAGAGACTAAACAAATAATTGTCATCACCGATGCCAGAAGGCAAGGTGATGACTCTCTTAAGGCATGTGCCCAACAGGCGAAAGTCAATTGCCTTCTAGAGACCGAGGTCCCTGATGGCAAGATATCTCATAGTATAGTTGATTCTCGGCTAAGGAGAAACAACACTATGTGACGTTGAAGACGAAGGTGTACAGAAAATGCAACCTACGTCTTCACAGCTGAACCGAGAGGAAGGATTCTCAAGATTCTGACCTGTGCTACAAAGACTGAGAACGCTAACCGCTATTCATTGCTGTCCGGTGAGGATCGTAGTTGCAATAAAAGCGGAGCGCTTTTCAGTAATGAAGACAGGGAAATACTTGCCTGAAGAACTGCTTCTCATGGGCTGAACATTTGGAAGTAGAGCTGTCAGGTCGGAGAGTAGGCGATGTCTTCTGACATATCTGTTAATTCGGGGCGAGCAATGAATAATTGCACACCTACGAATACGAGATATTTTGAAGACAAACTCAGAGTCTGCAAAAATCATTCGCATTATCGCGGTGCGATGCAGCGGTTGACTAGTACAGACTTCTGTTTACCGTGCGGTAAACAGAAAGATGAAAGAGTCCAAGATATCTCTGTTGAAATTCTCGCAATGTCGAAGGCGATGAAAATCGAGCGTCACAGCAGTAGATGGTCCTTCATTATTGCGAGAATCCCCGTTAATCAGAGACCTAAGTCCATGATTGTTGGGCAGAGATACGGTTCGGTAGTCAATCAAACCAGGGGAGAGAGAGACGTAACCGACCGTGCATCTCCGAGACCTAGCTGATACTGAGCCGCTATCAGGCAGTTCAATACGCAGTAGCTCTCGGTGACTCGTCATCCTGAGTTGCCAGGTAATCCATTATTCCACGAAGGAATGCGTTCGGCTAGAACCATCGAGCATAAAGAATACGCTCGAGCATTTATTTAAACCGAAACGGATTTCGGTAAATACAAAAGCTGATTTGGTGTTGTCATGACAATACCAAGTATCTAAAATCGAAACTGATAACTGCTGGGAGGTTGCAGGCACCCCGAGTTGCAGTTCAATTAAGATACAATTCGTCTCGGTCACAAACCGTAGAGTTAACTACGGTATGCGCCTACCCACCCCCCGGACAATTCAACTGTTGAAAGAATCATGTCGCGAGGGTAATATACGAAGTATTTTGTAGGTTCTGTACCACGACCTCCATCCTAAATTCTTTTCCCCTCGAGGAATGAGAATAAGGATTGGAGATCGACCGCCTTCGTTCTCTAGTCAAGAGAGTGAAGGAGAAGTCTTTCCCAAAGGAAAGCTTCAATGGTGAACAGAATACCGAAGACGATAGTTCAAGCCAAACTGGAAGTTCCCGTCCGTTCTTCTCTATTCCAGGTTAAACGCCTACTGTGAGATACTCTTCTTTCAGCAGCAGTCTTCTTCCAAATGCTAGAAATTACAGGAATTCGAGCATAAGCGAGGTTCCCGATTATCGTAACAATTATCGGGGATTCTCGCTCACTTTGGACCGTG
This sequence comes from Macrobrachium nipponense, assembly GCF_015104395.2. Classification (NCBI taxonomy): domain Eukaryota; kingdom Metazoa; phylum Arthropoda; class Malacostraca; order Decapoda; family Palaemonidae; genus Macrobrachium; species Macrobrachium nipponense. The sequence continues at coordinate 56,093,583 of NC_087211.1, forward strand.
GTCTCGCCTAAGTGTTTGGAGATCGTAAAAAACTCGAACACTCTGAGTGCGCTAGAAATTCCGTAGAATTCTAAGCACTCTGCGAAACCCCCCACCGAATTCGTCAAACGATATCGGCTGGTGGTCCTCTCGATTCCCGTAGGAATCGAGAAAGGGGCAGGATCCCTCCTCAACGACCGGGGCTTACGTCAGGTAGGACCCTGAAGGTCCCCGGCCTCGGTAGCGCAGCCCCTACGTGCCCCTAAACGTGGGATCTTACAGAGAAATCTCTGTAGGATCCCTCCCCTTTCCCTCGTAGCCGTAAGGAGAGAGGGAATGGGGGAGGAATTGGATACTGGCTCGCCTTCCCAGCGGAACTAGCAGTTGGAGAAGAAAAGGAGCAGCCTCTCAGAGCCTGGGAAAACGTATCGTCAGGAGAAAACGTTTTCCCGAGGAGGGTTACGAACTCATACTGTAGGTAAGGGTCTGCCGCCACTGTGAACATCGTCTGGGTGGGGCTGATCGACACCTGACAGGAGAGAGCCGATACCATCCTCCGACTCATTCCAGTCCTACGTCGAGGTCGAAACCTCAGGAGGACCGAAGGGGTATTCAAATACGGTGTCCGAAGACACGTAGAAACGCCTCTGTCGCAGTAGAGGAGGTGAAGTAGCTTGTTCGACCGGACCAGAACTGAGAGAGCCTTCTTGTCCGGAGACGAGAGACTACCTGGTTCAACACAGTCGGCAAGCTCCGATCACGGCGACCCACCGTCGATTTGGGTTCCCTCTCGGGCCCCAAAACGACTCGAGCCGAGACGTGGCTCTGCTGGTGGGAGCGGCGATCATTCCCCGAGGTCGTTGTGCTGACGAATCAGCGCCATAACCTCGGCAAAGTTCCTCTGGATCTCGGAAGTCACAGCATCTTGCAGAGTGGGACCGTTAAGCCCTTCGAACAAGAGCATATTCCGAGAACCTTCCTCCTAAGAAGGGGGAACAGCGACAGCCCTCTCGGTCTTCTCCATCCACTTGCGCATACGTCCTGGCCGGTCCAAGAACCGTGCCTGGCACGTAGGGCGTCGTGGTGGGATCATGAGGGGCGCACCCCTCACGATCACTCCTCAATACCTCGCTCCTCGCGGTGTAACCCGAGGAGGTTGAAGGTACGGAGAGGCAGACCTGAGCTCCCTCCTTCGCCTCGCTGGCAGAAACCAGCAGGCTTGGAGGGCTGCAGGCGATCGTCAACCCGCGGTGGCGATCGAGCTGCAGGCCTGGTCGAACCGTCTCGCTGTGGAGAACGGCTGGACTGAGCACAGCGGCCCCGATCTCGAGTGTCAGAAGAGCTGGTGCTGGTTGCCGTACCCGATCGCTCTCTGTGAGAGCGACGGTCAGGCGACCTGCAGGCTCCACTGTCACAGTGAGACCGGTGCTTGTCCTCACGGCACGTCACGTCGCTGGTTCCAGCCGTGGCTGGTACCGGCGAATGGGAGGACCTCTTCCCAGCCTCAGCCCGTGGCCGGTTCGTGGACCGTCACGTCCCCGGGTAGCCAGCTGGTCGGAGCGAGAGTGAGAGCTGGTCTGGTGAGAGTCGCGTTAGCGGCTGTCACCAGTCTTCCGCCCCGTGCCGTGAACCTGACGCTGAGCGGACTCAGAGGTCTGGTTCCTGGCTGTACGGTCGCTGGTAGGCGACCGTACACTCGGTACCTACTCCCGCGAACGAGAGGCCGAGACGGACCCTGATGCAGTGGCAGAACCACTGACACCAGGCGAGGAAGTACCGGTGTTAGCCGGTACCCCTCTGGTCCCCGTAGTCTTCTTCCTTGCGGAAGAAGAGACGGGCCCCGCTCCCGAAGGAGCAGGAGGACCAGCGGAAGGAACCCTCCCGTCCCACCGAGGTGAGACGGGTCCCGAGAAGCTCCCGAGGGAGACTTCTTAGGAGGGAGGAGGCAACCTTCTTCTTCCTCGGCTGTGAAGCCTTAGAAGTCGAAGGGGAAGAGGCGGCAGCCGACGACGATGAAGAAGATGAAGACGACGACGACGACACCTTACCTTCTCCTCTTCTTCGTCAGCTTCCTCAGGACAGACGTAAGATCTGCTATCCAGGGCGGAGCCGGGGCTGCTGTAGCCGAAGCCACAGGGCCCGGACGCACCTGTACAGACAGACCAAAGTCTGGGGTAGTACCACCACAAACAGGGACGACGTCAGCAGGTATGGGCATCTCCGGAACAGCAACACAGCCAGCACAGCATCGGAGGGACCGCCAGCGCAGCAACGTCAGGGACAGCCCAGCGCAGGCAACGGTCATGACAGCCAGCGCAGCAAACGTCCAGGGACAGCCAGCGCCCCCAGCAACGGCAGGACCACCAGCGCAGCAACCTTGCATGACAGTCAGCCCAGAATCGGCAGGTACGGCAGGCAGCACCGGAAACACAGGAAGTGGAGCAGCAGCCAGCAACATCCTGGTACCGGCGGCAGGTCCGGGCGAGCTCTAGGGCAGCGGAAGTGTGGTCGCGGCAGCGCGGCAACCACGAGCGGCGGCGGCACGCCCCCCTCTCGGTACGGCGAACGGCACTTCACAGCGGCTGTAGGCAAGACTGTTACCACGTGAGGCGAGTAACACCAGGTGAGGAGGGACGTCGTCACCTGGAGCGTGGTCACCACTCCATGGGAGACCGCAGTAGGCCCAGAACATAGAAACCGCAGCCCCTGGACACTAGCACGCCCTGACAAATGGAAGGACGCCCATACCTCACCAAGGTCCACCCTCGTGGCAGTAGCACCTGCGGAAAGAATAGTAGTAGCAATTAGTGGGGGGGGAAGTCCCCTCGCGCGGGGGGGGTGAGCCCTCTCCGAACGAGTGGAAGACCCCGAATACAATTGTACATCGGGCACCGAGCGCCCTCCCCCGCGCTCGACGGATCGGATCGGGCGAGGAGAAGAACCCAGATAACCTCCCCCCCCAAGGGGAAGGGCCATCTGTGGGAGCTGAGTGGGGGGGGGGGGGGTTCTCGTTCCCCCCCCCGCACAGCACCCATGTACCCAACAATAATAATAGAGCCCGAGAGCAATCGTGCCCTCGGCCCGAATGCAAGGGCATAAGGATCAATTCCCTGACTGAGCGGAACTTGAACCAAATAAATATTGATGCAATCAATATAAAAAGGAATAAAATGAAAAGAATCTTGCATTACGATTCACTTCACAATGAATAAGGGCTCGGACTCGAGCGCATTTGCGCCCTCGGTACCGAGCGCAAGGGTAAAGGATTCATTCCTTTACCTTTATGGATCAAGGTTTATGGAAACCTTGATCCATAATGAATTGATGCAATCAAAATATATATGAAAATGAAAAAGAATACTGCGCTTAGCATTTCACTTCATACAATAAAAAGGGGAAGGATCAATTCCCGGGAAATAGCGGAAACATTGATCCAAGTAAACAATGCAATCTCAATAAAATATGAAAATGAAAAAGAACTGCACTTGCGATTTCACTTCATTCAAATAAAAAGGGGAAAGGATCAATTTCCGGGTAAGCTCGGAACTGATCCAAAATGAGTATTGCTACAATCAGAATAAATATATGAAATGAAAAAGAATACTGTACTTGCGATTCCACTTCCATACAGAATAAGTTTTCGTGCCGAGCGCATTCGCTCGGCAACGAGCATACAGGTCAAAAAAATATAAATGAAAAGAGCACTTACTTACGATTTTCATCTACACATTTCCCCAACAAAATATACGCTCGGAGCGAGCGCTCTCCCGCCCTCGGCACCGAGCATACACAATACGAGGATCATTTCTGGGAAAATGAATTCCCGCACTTACGCCCTTCAGTCCCGGGCACTCGGGTAATCGGAGGGCGTGGTGAAACCAAGATCCTTTAATTCACAATTGAATTCAATGGAAATAAATATGAAATGATTGTACTTACAATTCAGTTTCACTAGATAAATAGAAAAAAGAAAAACACAACCATGCGAAAGCAACGACGATGAAGCGGGCAGAGAGCGATGATACACGTCCACACGCCAGCAGGCCGAAAGCAAAAGTGATTTGTTTACCTACCAGTCGCGCGAGCGCCTGTCGGACAAGCAGTTAACTACCGAACCCCTTGTTCGAAAGCTTACGACCTATCCAGCTGCCGCTAGTACCTTCCTATTGTAAAAGGACCGAAGGTTTGTATGCCATGTCGGAACAAACAATCACTTTTGCTTTAGGCCCAAGCAGAGTGAGGGGTGGCATGAGGTGGGGCTATGTGTTAAAGGACCTCAGGTTTGTATAGTTGGGAAAAATGCAATTTTGGACAAATTGTCATTTGTTCCGATACGGAATACAAACCTTCGGTCCTTTTACAATAGGAAGACTCACTTCTTGGTGGGAGGAATCTGAGTCTTTTGTGAACAGACTGGTGTTCGCCCAACCTTGGAATGCCTCCCTGGTCGTAAGAGAGAGGGAGGGATCCAAGCCTCTGTCCGATTGATCGGGGTGTGCACCGCAGGATCAATGGTCAGACCTCTGGACCGAGTACTAAGAGAGGGGCAAGCGTGTCTCTTCGTACCAGCAATGTAAGAACTTGTTCCTATACAGGAGCAAATATAAAGTTATGGGTTTGTCTCTTGTTGGTATCCACTTCCCCCCCACTTGTAGGAGGAAGTGGTGGATAATCTGCTCCTATCCCTAGTGAAAGGGATAGGATGGGGCTGTCATATAGCTCACCTGCATCTCGTCCTCATCCAGCATAGTGACGACCGTGACCCTCTGCCCACAGGTAGAGGAGAAGAAAAAGATGGGAAGAGAAGCCAGTCACTCACTCATTCTCACATCCATTCTCACAGTCACACCAGGACTCGATGCTGTTCAGCCTGCGAGGGTCTGGGTTAGCTACACAACTTGTTGAGCAGCCACCATGGGTCCCAAGGAAAAGGTATCCAAGGACCTGTGGGCAATATCCTGAAGGTAGAAGGAGGTGAAGGTAGTCTGGTTGGCCCAGACACCTGCCTTCAGGACCTGCGCCACGGAGAAGTTCTTACGGAACGCCATTGACGGGCCAATACTTCTGACTTCGTGGGCTCTCGGACGGGGCGTACGGATGTCGTCACTACCATCAGCCTCATACGCCCTCCTGATCACCTCACGCAGCCAGAAAGAAAGTGTTCTTGGATACCTCTTTCTTGGTTACCCCGGTGCTAACGAAGATGCGTCGACACTCAGGCCTGAGGTGCCGAGTTCTCTTCAGATAGCGCCGTAGCGCCCTCACAGGACAAAGCAGCATCTCATCCACATCGTTATCGGTGAAGTCCATTAGGGAAGGGATCGTGAAAGACTCGAACCTGTCATCAGGGATCGACGGTTTGTGAGTCTTCACTACGAAGTTCGGGACGAAATCGAGCGTCACAGATCCCCATCCCCTGGAGTGTCGTACATCGAAGGAAAGACCATGAAGTTCCCCTACTCTCTTCGCCGATGCCAGGGCCAGCAAGAAGAGGGTCTTGAGGGTCAGATCCCTGTCTGACGACTCTCGGAGTGGCTCGAAGGGTCTTCGAGTCAAACTCCTAAGGACGAGAGTCACGTCCCACTCAGGGGGCCCGAGTTCCCTGGGTGGGCAAGACCTTTCGAAGCTCCTCATAAGCAAATAGATCTCGAACGAGTTCGAGATATCCAATCCCCTCAGTTTCAGGACTAGTGCCAGGGCGGCTCTATATCCTTTGACTGTGGGAACTGAGAGGAGCTGGGATATTTTTTGGAAGCAATCATGAAAAATATAATAATTAGGTTTGGGGAGTTTGTTTTATAAGTACCTGACTTGTGTAGAAATGTTTGATCTTTCATGTGGAAGCAATAATTTTGCTACAAATGTGTTTGCTAACGAGCTGTAATTGATTAAAAAATGCTATTTTTTTTATGGAGTGCAATTTTCAGATTTTCCAACCTACTTACGTTGACGTTTTGTACCATAGCTAAGTAAGGGACAAAGATAGAAAAATATTAAAAATACCGTAGAAAGCTGAATTAATTTCTTATAAAATGCATAAAAAAGGTATATGTATTGTTAGAATAAAATTGAGCAATTGTCGTGTGATTACGAACAATTTTTTTCTTTTACTACGAAAGCTTACGGAAACAATTACTATTATATAGAAACATTGATTTTTTACATAGTATTCACAATATAGCAAAATCACTTGCTTACACATAAAAACACTAAACAAAAACAAAATGTACTTACAAACGCCAAAAAATCAACAGACTAAAAAAGAGTCGGACCGCTTATAGAACTTGTAAACTCTGTGGAACCTCGAGTTGAACTAACGCACGTAACGCTTAGTAGCTACGCATGCACGTCAGCTGGCAGCGTTAGGTTTGTGTTTTCTTCGAGATTCATTATCTGCCAACCCAATGGTGTCAAGTAAATTTTCTATGACCGACACATTTTGTTTTGTGAAATTTTCCTGAAAATACCTTACACATGAGGCGGCCGATGCGTCATCTGTGCACTTACGGAAAAAATTTATTGACGCACTACGCATCATCCGATTACGATAGGGTTAAAATCACGTAAATGTATAGTATGTAAATTAGTTTTCATATTAGACTCAAAATCAGACTCTAATACAAACGAATAAGATGGATATTTACAAATCACCAATTACTCAAAATGAAAACATTAATAGAATTATCAGGAATTCAAAGTAATCAAATTTAATAACCGATTACACACTCTCGGTGGCCTCGTTTGTACCCCGCTATCTAATTCGAGTGGCCTGAGCTCTAGTCTGAGAGGTTACCGAACGAGAATGTTCATAACTGTATGAAACCAGGAAAATACCTCTGTACACCGAGGCCATCCCAGCTGTCCTGTAATGTACCAAAGTACAGTAGTGCCTCAGGTTACAAAATTAATCAGTTCCGAAGCGGCCTTTGTAACCTGATTTTTTCGTATCTAGAACTAGTACATTTTACATATAAATTCCCTAATTCATTCCAAGCCCTACAAAAACACCACAGTAAATTTTATAATAAAGCTAAATTGACCAATAAACAATGAAATACAACAATCTGGACCATTCAATACTTAACATAACTGTTACTGAACCTGTAAATAAAGTGTATTAGTATACAGGGTACAAGAAATACTGTGTAGATGTACGTACATATGTAGTAAAATGTGGAACCTTACCTTTCGAGTGAGGTGACGTCCGAAAGTGGCGACAGAGGGGGAGGTCAAATGGCAGAAAACATTAACACTTTACTTTATGAAACAAACTAAAAAATGGCAGAAAACATTAACACTAAACTTTACGAAACACATTAACAAATGGCAGAAAACATTAACACTTCTTGATTATCTCCATCTTCGTCTCCATATAAAGCCATCCTCTTCTTTCCGTGAACTTCAGCAACATTCTTGGGACCCATGGCTAATAATGAAAGTTATTAAGTTCACACACAACACGATAAAGCAACTTACAGTACAACAAAAGCGAAATCACTAACGCGAATTTACATTAACAAACGAAATATATGTGAATGAACGAATTCCAGGTGTTTACGATAACGCTGCCGCAAAAAATGGTCAAGGAACGCCTTTACATAGAGACATGATGGGACAGATGCTGACCAATAGGAGAGCAGGATCTTACGCCGGTGACTAGCATCAGGAACCAAAGGAATAGCGGGAGGATGGTGGCGAGTCTACTGAGTTGGCGGCGCGCCAGTTTTAAAATTGTTCTCGGCAGCCAGGCGAATCTCAGACTTTACCCTTTTGCAACCTGAATTATTTTCGTAAACAGAACCAAAAAAAATCTTCCGTCTTTGCTTTTGTAACCTGAATTTTTCATACTTATGGACTTACATATGTAGAGGTTCCACTGCACTGCTGAAGGAAAAACCCGGTAATTGATACTTGATAGACGGGAATAATCTGCCTATGGTCTCCTGCAACTATACAATAACACCATTCTCTCCTTAATACATTTTCAACTTCCACTTTGTCTTGCAAAGGAAAGTGATGAGTAATGCAGGCATGGTAAACAAAACAAAAGGTGTTGGCCTAATTGCCAACATTTGGCCTAAAAAAGTCTTAACATTCACAAATTACCTTTAGGGTAATTATATTTACCGGCAGTTTGCAACTAGTCTACGATCGGTAAACAAAATCCCAAAATCAAAATACCACCTAATGGAATGATGTAACATTCCTGCAACGTTGAAAATTACTTACATGTAGCCTAATCCCAATAAGTAAATACGCAAATGCAAAAGTTTGGGATAAAAGAATGAATAACATTCTAGACTTACTTTAAGGTAATCATTACCTTTAGCTTGAGAATAGCCTAAATTCGTTGAACAATAACGAGTGTAAAAGGATTGTTCTAGGGTAACTGTTACTGGCATGGTGTTTTGCTCATGGCCAGTAAACAAATTATTCTAAAAACGAAAGTTTGGCCTACAGGAATGATGTAACATCAAGACTAATTAATGAAGGCAATACTTAAGCAATGACCTATGTTAAGCCTAGTAAGTAATAAGATATATGCAAAAGCATCTGAACTACTTGAATAATGATCCATTCAAAAACTATTTATAAGGCCATATTTATTATTCTCGGAGACTGCAAGTATCAGGCTAAATGTTAATCTGAACCAAATAAACAAAAGACACAACTCATCCTGCTCGAAGGCTATGAATGCGTTCCGGTGGCTGTAACATTACTGAAATCCAGTGATATGACCAGAAAATAAGAACAAGCTGCTGTAAGCACTACATGTTTCGTCGAGCGCGGCAGAAAACAGAATGATGTGATTAGCTAAGACGTTCCTAGTATTACCGTAGGGGGATGGTACTGTATACCTACACTGAGCCATCGAAGCACTACCCGCAAAAATTTTAATTTAGGCTGCCGTCGAGTAGAAAACTCTTAGCTATATAATTACTGGGTAAGTCCCACATACAAAAACAAAAAAATGATATTGTTATTTTACAATAAAGTTTTGTACATACTTACCTGGCAGACATATTCTTAGCTTACGTCTCTGACGTCACGACAGAATTCAAAACTCGCGGCTAACGCGACAGGTAGGTCAGGTGATCTACCTTACCCGCCGCTGGGAAGCGGGTGTAAGAACCAACATACCTTTCTTGCCAGATTTTTTCTCTCTTATACCTGTCTCCTGAGGGGAGGCTGGGCGGGCCATCAATCGTATATGTCTGCCAGGTAAGTATGTACAAAACTTTATTGTAAAATAACAATATCATTTTTGTACATGAACTTTCCTGTCAGACATATACTTAGCTGATTGACACCCTTGGAGGAGGGTACAAGACAGAAAATAACAAAGAAAAGGTAAACAACACCTGTTGTAGGATAAAAATAACCTTGGTTCTTACCTGTTTAGGCTGAAGACTTCATAGATACTGTCTATTAGTCTGCATAGCCATAAGAGCTACAGCGAGGGCGTGACCTACAGCTGAAAGACTCTTTGGGTCTACTAACAGGACTTGATATCCGCTTACTTAGTAGAATCCAAGTCGGATCATGTCAATGGGGGTTCGCCATCTTCTATAACAGAACCTGTCCACTACCAACGCAGGGAGCTTCAAACAAAATCCGATCACCTAACCAAACTACAGTTATTAGTATTACGAAACGAAAAAAGATGCCTACCTGCATCATTTTTCATACAACCATATGAACTCAATTAACAAAAACAAGGGAAAAAACTACTAAGGATATGTTCCAGCTCCCTGCCCCAGCACCGAATCCGCCGATACGTACGGGCCTAACGCGAAGCACTCGTCATAACGTAATACTGACGTCTTTTAGGTAGTGGTTGGCGAATACTGAATTACATCTCCAGATGTAGTTTTCATCAGATTCTGAAGAGATATTCTTCTTAAAGGCCAAGGAAGTGGCAATTGCTCTCACTTCATGAGCCTTGACTTTTAGGAGCTTGAAATGTTCTTCATTACAAGATCTATGTGCTTCTTTCACAACACTTCTAATGAAGAAAGACAGCGCATTTTTCGACAATGGTCTGCTGGGGTCCTTTACAGAGCACCATAGTCTGTCCTCAATGCCCTTAAGGGTTTTCTTCTTCTGAAGGTAGTATTTTAAACTCCTAACAGGGCAAAGAGTTCTTTCAGGTTCTTCCCCTACTAGGGCAGATAAACCACGAACCTCAAAGTTCCTTGGCCAAGGATTTGAGGGGTTCTCATTTTTTGCTAAAAACGAAGGAAGGAAGGAACAAACCACGGAATCTCCTTTGAAACCTACCCTTCCTTCTAGGGCATGAATCTCACTAACCCTTTTAGCGGATGCTAAAGCCATGAGAAAGAGAGCTTTCCTCGTGAGATCTTTGAAGGAGGCTAAATGTGGTGGTTCAAACCTAGCGGACCTCAGGAAACGAAGAACCACATCCAGATCCAACTTGGAACTTCGTTCGAAGTTTTCTTGGAAGATTCAAAAGATCTTAATAGAATTATGAAGATCTTTGTTATTCGAAAGATCTAAATTCCTATGTCTGAACACCGCAGCCAGCATGCTTCGGTATCCTTTGATAGTAGATACTGCCAAACCGCATTTTTCTCTGAGGAAAACTAGGAAATCTGCTATCTGAGTCACAGAGGTACTGGAAGAGGAAAACTTCTGGTTCCTGCACCACCGGCGAAAGACGTCCCACTTTGACTGGTAGACTTTAAGGGTTCGAAGGTCTTCTAGCTGAGGCGATAGCCTTAGCAGCTTTTGTCGAAAACCCCTTCGCTCTGACAAGACTTTTGACAGTCGAAAGCCAGTCAGATTGAGAGCGGGGAGGTTTCTGTGATACCTGTCGAAGTGGGGTTGTTTGAGCAAATCTTGTCTTTGTGGAAGTGCTCTTGGAAAGTCCACCAACCATTCCAGTACCTCTGTGAACCAATCTTGGGCGGGCCAGAACAGAGCTACTAGCGTCATTCTTGTCATCTCCGAGATAGCAAATTTCTTGAGGGTTTTTGTCCCAGTACTTTGAAGGGGGAAAGGCGTAGACGTCTAGACCTGTCCAATCTAGGAGAAACGCATCCACTGATACTGCTCCTGGGTCCGAGATCGGGGAGCAGTAAAGTTCGATTCTTGCGTTCTTTGCTGTCGCAAAGAGATCGATGTGAGGTCTGCCCCATCTTCTCCACAGGTCTTGGCATACCTCTGAGTGGAGGGTCCACTCGGAAGGCAGGAGTTGATTCTTCCTGCTCAGGAGATCGGCCCTGACGTTCCTTTCTCCCTGTACGAATCTGGTGAGAAGACTGATCTTCCTTGTTTGAGACCACAGCAGAAGATCCCTTGCTGTTTCGTACAGGGAGAAGGAGTGCGTCCCCCCCTGTTTTTTGATGTACGCCAAGGCTGTTGTGTTGTCCGAATTGACCTGCACTACTGCATTTCGGACGTGGGGCTCGAAGGCTTTCAATGCCATCCAGACTGCCATCAACTCTTTCTTGTTGATGTGCCAGGACACCTGATCCCCCTTCCAGGTGCCTGACACTTCTCTTGTCCCGAGCGTCGCTCCCCAACCTGCTTCCGATGCGTCGGAAAACAACACATGGCTGGGGTTCGGCATGTAAAGAGACATTCCTTCCACAAAACGAAGTGGGTTGTTCCACCACCGAAGGTCTCTCTTGATTCCCCTTGAGATCTTGAAGGAGAACTCCAGATATAGGGAGAGACGCCTCCAGTTCTGGTATAGGAAGAACTGTAGAGGCCTGAGATGCAACCTTCCTAGAGAAACGAATTGCTCCACGAGGAGAGTGTCCCCAGCAGACTCATCCACTCCCTCGCTGTGCATGCATCTTTCTCTAGGAAGGTCGTTATTTTCTCGTAGCAACGAGCTATCCTCTCTGGCGACGGAAAAGCCCGAAAAGCCAGAGAAGCTATCCGAATCCCCAGATAGATCCGCTCTTGACTGGGGGATTAATTGATTGACTTCTGGAAGTTCACCAGAAGTCCCAGAGAACTTGCCAATGTAAGGGTCTTTTGAAGGTCCTCCAGACATCTTTCTTGAGACTGCTCTGATTAGCCAGTCGTCGAGATAAAGCGACACCCTCACTCCCTCCAAATGTAGCCACTGCGCCACGTTTTCATTAACCCCGTGAAAACTTGGGGTGCAGTCGATAGGCCGAAGCACAAGGCCTTGAATTGGAAGATGTTTCCTCCCATCATGAATCGTAGATACTTTTCCGTGAAGAAGGATGTATCGGCACATGAAAGTAAGCGTCCTGAAGGTCTAGAGACACCATCCAGTCCCCTGGACGAAGAGCCGCTAACACTGAGGAAGTTGTCTCCATGGCGAACTTCCTCTTTTCCACAAAGACGTTCAGGGCGCTTACATCCAAACACCGGTCTCCATCCTCCTGAGTTCTTCGGAACTAGGAATAGTCTGTTGTAAAAGCCCGCAAGAGCGGGGATCTTTCACTAGTTCTATAGCCTCCTTCTCTAGCATGAGATCTACTGCTAGAGAAAGGGCTTGATTCATGATGGGGTCCTTGTACTTGGCTACCAACTCCCTCAGAGTTGTCGTCAATGGTGGTCTTGACGAGAAGGGAATGAGGTATCCTTTGCTGACAATCGATAGGGACCAATTGTCTGCCCCTTTGTGGGCCCAGATGTCGGCAAATTTCAGTAGTCTGGCACCCACTGATGTCTGGAGTCCTTGATCGCTATTTCTTCCTCTGACTGACTTAGAGAAGGTTTTACCTCTCTTAAAAGGTCTAGTCCCTCTGGTTGCAGAACCTCTGACAGCGGGTCCTCCTCGAAAGGGCTCCTGTCTCAGAGGAGTCTCTTTCTTGGCCTTGGGTTGGAAGACAGAGCGAGGTTTCCTGGCCGCCTGGGCTAACATGTCCTGAGTAGCCTTAGCTGAAAGGGCACTCGAGACATCTTGAATAATCTTCTTGGGGAACAGAAGAGGAGAGAGTTGAGCATACATAAGCGAGGCCCTTTGCGCATGTGACACTGCCTTCGTGAGAAACGAACAGTAGACAGACCGTTTCTTAATCACTCCAGCTCCAAACAGTGAGGAGACTTCACTCGATCCGTCTCTCACTGCTTTATCCATGCAAGTGAGGACGCAGTTAAGATCTTCAGGAGACAGAGAATCTGGGGTCTGGGTCTTATTAGCCAGAACACCTAAAGACCAATCAAGGAAGTTGAAAACTTCCAGGACTCGGAACATTCCCTTCAGTAGGTGGTCAAGTTCGTTCATTCCCCACGTAGTCTTGGCGGACAAGAGGGCCCGGAACGACGAGCAGAATCCACCAATGAAGAGAAGTCCGAGTCCGCAGACGAAGGGAGAGCGAGGCCTAAAGGTTCTCCCGATTCGTACCAAAATCCCAATCTGCCAGTCAGTTTAGACGGAGGGAAAGAAAAAACCGTCTTCCCTTTCTCTCTTCCTTAGAAAGGAGCCATTCCCCAAAACCTCTAAGAGCCTTCTTCATGGAAACAGTAGGTTTTCATCCTTACACAGAGACGAAACCTTCGACGTCTTCGAAGTGGAGAATAACGAAAGAGGAGAAGGAGGAGCCACAGGAGAAAGGATATCTCCAAACTCTTGCAGGAGTAACTCTGTCAGCCTCTTATAGGAGGAAACAGAGGAGTCTTTTGGTCCTTCTTCTTCTGAGGGGTCCTGTTCTTCCTGAGCTGAAGAGCCCTCATGATCCTTAGAGGCGCGACTATTCTTAAAAGTCTCTCTAGAGGAAGTAAGACGTATACGTCTTGGAGACAATGCTTCAGAAATGTGTCTACTTGCAACATCCTTCTTGTCTGGAGGAGTGCGTTTCCCAGATTCTTGGAGCCTAACAGGAGTAAGTCGGCTGTCCAGGCGCAGAGCGCCTGTTTGAAGAAGAGCTTCTATCAGGCTCTTGGCGCCTATCCAAAGGAGAGCGGCTACCAGGCGAACAGCGCCTGCCATACGAGAAGCGCTACCAGGCTCTTGGCGCCTGAACCGAGGCGAGAGGATCTCTGGCGACGAGCGCCTACTAGGTGAGCGCCTACAAGGGGAGAAGCGCCTGCTAGGCTCTCGGCGCCTGACTCGAGGAGAGTGAAAGTCAGGAGAAGAGCGCCTGTCCAGCGAAGGGCGCCTGTCCGATTTAGGGCGCTTGTCAACCGGAGAGTGGAGGCGAGACGAGGAGCGGCTATGAGGCGAGTAGCGCCTACTAGGCTCTTGGCGCCTGTCAAGGGGAGCGATCCTGTCTCGAGAAGAGCGTCTGTAGGGTGAAGATCTCCTACGCGCAGTTTGCTCCTTGTCCGAAGGAGAAACCCGTCTGTCAGGCGAATGGCACTTGGACGCAGAAGTGATCTTGTCCGAAGCAGAAAGTCTCCTACGAGAATCCGAACGCACAGGTGAGTGCGCCGCTTCCGTCGAATAGCGAGAGTCAGGAGAGGGGAGCCTGGACTCTTTAACAGGAAGCGAGATGTCCTTCCTTACGACGAGAAGACACGCAAAGAGAAACCAGCCAGAGCCGAAATCTGCGCCTGAAGGTTAGCCAACACCCTTTCAGGAGAATTCACAAACTCGTGAACAGGTGACGAGGCTCGATCTCCGCTCGGGGAACGATACTCCTGAGATCTCTTTACGCTTCTTCGCTTCCACCTCAGGTTCTTCCGAAAAAACTTCAGGGCTCGAAGGGCGGGGCGGCGCAGGGAGCGTTCCAGGCTCTCTTCGAAGGGCGCGAGGCTTCCAAAGAGCTCCATCCTTGTTTAGGAGAAGGCGAAGGCGAAGACGAGAAGCATTGGTGCAATATTTCTCTCTTGGAGCGATCCAAGGTAGCCTGGGAACGATCAACAGGAGCTACCGAGGGGACGCCTGACCGTTGGGGATGCTCCCTAACCTTCCTGCGGCTTTCGACTTTCCTCCTCCACTGGGACTGGGAGTCTGGAAGAGGTCTAGGCCTGGAAGCATTAGGGAGCCGATCAGACGCACCCTCCACTGCACTGGGTTCACTGCACAAATCACTATTGGAATCACTCTTACCTTCTAATTGTTTTGATTTTCCTCTCCATACTGCGAATGGTGGCTTTCATGGAGGCCACTTCCGAAGGCGCATCTTCGGCTTCGGTGCAGGGAGCAGGAGCTGAAACTGAAAAACAAAAAAGGACTACTTCTAAAATAGGATTATCTATATCCAACTCGCTAATACGAGATCTACTACTGCTCCTGGAAGAAGCTTTCCTAACTTTATCCTTTTCAAGCTTCCTCAAGTAGGAAGACAAAGACTTCCATTCATCCTCATTCAGCTTTTCACATTCATTACAAGGATTATTAAAGGTCCATTCATTCCCTCTACACTTCAACATACCGTGTGAGGGTCTATACCGCAGCTTTCGGTAGCCTCACCTTACACTCAGTCATACAACAAACTCTAAACATAGCAGTTTCTTAGTATCAACATCAGACATCATGAATCCAAGAAAAATCCAAAGAAAAGTCCAATAACTGTCCACAAATCGCGAATGCCAGGCCAAAAGATCGGGTACTTCACCAAAAGTCCGTAGAAACAATCCAGGGCGAAAACGAGAAAAGAATCCAACTGTCAAGAGGTACCGACAACAGGTGTGGTCGACACCGACGACAGAAAAAATCTGGCAAGAAAGGTATGTTGGTTCTTACACCCGCTTCCCAGCGGCGGGTAAGGTAGATCACCTGACCTACCTGTCGCGTTAGCCGCGAGTTTTGAATTCTGTCGTGACGTCAGAGACGTAAGCTAAGTATATGTCTGACAGGAAAGTTCATGTACAAAAAAATAATTTAAAAGAAAGGTGGCAAAGCAGACCAAATATGTAGTACTTGACAAATAATCTTTAATAAATAATGTGCCATTTATATATAAAAAAGGGTTATAACGTTACATCATACCCAAATTTGGTAACTACAGTATTGCAAGGGAAGTCCTAAGTAAAATTGATGCCAAAGAGACAGAAAAATGCATAGACGAGGTCAGTAATTATGGGCAACTGATGAAAATTTACTGCCAAAACAATACCTGCTGACACCACATGCTAAGATGTTACAATAAGATAACAAGACAATATAAGCACAAAAGCACTGTTACCACAATAAAAACTGGTTCATACAAAGGCAGCACAGTACAGCCATTCCCACCAGTGACTACACAACAATGATAATAATCTATGTAATATAGTATATATGTAATACTTTACTGGGAGA
Source organism: Macrobrachium nipponense (assembly GCF_015104395.2). Taxonomy (NCBI): domain Eukaryota; kingdom Metazoa; phylum Arthropoda; class Malacostraca; order Decapoda; family Palaemonidae; genus Macrobrachium; species Macrobrachium nipponense. The sequence goes on from NC_087211.1 coordinate 56,109,754, forward strand.
AAGTTGCATTTAAGAAAAAGCATAATGTGCACTCACATGCAGAAACCATACAAAAATGTGAGCCAACAAATGAGAGAAGAATGTAGGGTACCCACACAATAAGACTGCTTCAGTAACCTAATTTATCACTAATAATGACATAATTTGAAGTCAGTGATTTTTGTAAAATACAGATACTAATATAAAAATGCAGCTGTGAGATCACTACTTTGTACACTCCGATATTGACACTGATAATAAAGAAGATGAGATATTGAAAGGGAGTTTCACAAAAAGATAAAAGGTAAGAAAAAAGCCTAAAATTCCACAAAAGCATTGAAATGACACAAATAATAGCACAGTACATTACAGTACAGCACTACACTTAAAAACCGACATGCAACAAAATTCCTGAACAAAGAGAGAACCTCCAAATCTACCTACCACACTAACTTTCCTTGAGCCAACGCCATCTAAACTCAAAGCAGCAACACACTTGGTGAGAGACGTATTTTGCTGAGAGTTGGTTAATTGCTGCGGTTCTAAAATGAACCAATATCAAGGACATCAAACACTAATACAGAAATGATAACCACACTTGCTATGCTTCTCAACATGTAATTATCAACATTCACAAACAGTACTGCAGTATGTATACGGAGAACATCCCTAAGCTTTAAAATTAGTAGAACATTCTGGATAAAGCTAGTTATTGTAACCTGAAATGTACCCCTAGCAACTCACACTTATGTAAGTAGCAAGCTTTGATTCCTGAGGAAGTCCATTCACTTGGCCAGTTCCAGGTGGCGTTGAGGATGCTACTGCTGCTGCTGCAGTGGTTGCTTGCTGGGCGATACCCAAGTTGAGAAGCATGGGGTCCATCCTCACAAGTCTCTACCTGTGAAGAGAATGTTTACTATATTTCTTGTTTATCTAATTACCAGCATAATCATAATGTAACTAAGTTTGTAAACAAATATACAGTATAAGGGTCTCCTCAAAATGCCATATCCTCCAACTTTTATTAATGACTTTATGAGATGCAGACACAATTACATTACAAATTTGAAAATGACTAGGAAGCTTTTCATGAATTACATTATATTCTAAAAATGACATTTTTATGATAAAATAATATGACAAAATAAAGTTTTATATATACTACTTACAAGTAATTACAGCTATTGGTTCCTAACCTACGACAGCTTAAAAATTCAAAATTTGTGTGCTAGTACTTTTACCATTTATGTGCAGGTGAAAAGTTCCCACCCACTATCCAGGACTTAAGGGACAAACTAGCAAAGAGCTCCCTCCACTCATTTCATGCTCTAATGTCCATGCAAGGGGAGGAGGGTGGGCTCCAATCATGTACTTATTGTTATGTATACAGTGGAACCTCAGTTTTCGTACATAATCCATTCAAGAACCTCCCATGAAATCCATCCAGAAGGACTTCAGGTATCAAGAACCTATCTGGGGTTATTTCTCTTCATTTTTACTGGCACTAAGACCACCTTGAGAGTTACTGGACCCCTGTCACACAACAAAACTGTCCAGAGACAT